>NC_052532.1:9454379-9622946 GCF_016699485.2 Gallus gallus | reverse complement strand
AACCCTAACCCTAACCCTAACCCTAACCCTAACCCTAACCCTAACCCTAACCCTAACCCTAACCCTAACCCTAACCCTAACCCTAACCCTAACCCTAACCCTAACCCTAACCCTAACCCTAACCCTAACCCTAACCCTAACCCTAACCCTAACCCTAACCCTAACCCTAACCCTAACCCTAACCCTAACCCTAACCCTAACCCTAACCCTAACCCTAACCCTAACCCTAACCCTAACCCTAACCCTAACCCTAACCCTAACCCTAACCCTAACCCTAACCCTAACCCTAACCCTAACCCTAACCCTAACCCTAACCCTAACCCTAACCCTAACCCTAACCCTAACCCTAACCCTAACCCTAACCCTAACCCTAACCCTAACCCTAACCCTAACCCTAACCCTAACCCTAACCCTAACCCTAACCCTAACCCTAACCCTAACCCTAACCCTAACCCTAACCCTAACCCTAACCCTAACCCTAACCCTAACCCTAACCCTAACCCTAACCCTAACCCTAACCCTAACCCTAACCCTAACCCTAACCCTAACCCTAACCCTAACCCTAACCCTAACCCTAACCCTAACCCTAACCCTAACCCTAACCCTAACCCTAACCCTAACCCTAACCCTAACCCTAACCCTAACCCTAACCCTAACCCTAACCCTAACCCTAACCCTAACCCTAACCCTAACCCTAACCCTAACCCTAACCCTAACCCTAACCCTAACCCTAACCCTAACCCTAACCCTAACCCTAACCCTAACCCTAACCCTAACCCTAACCCTAACCCTAACCCTAACCCTAACCCTAACCCTAACCCTAACCCTAACCCTAACCCTAACCCTAACCCTAACCCTAACCCTAACCCTAACCCTAACCCTAACCCTAACCCTAACCCTAACCCTAACCCTAACCCTAACCCTAACCCTAACCCTAACCCTAACCCTAACCCTAACCCTAACCCTAACCCTAACCCTAACCCTAACCCTAACCCTAACCCTAACCCTAACCCTAACCCTAACCCTAACCCTAACCCTAACCCTAACCCTAACCCTAACCCTAACCCTAACCCTAACCCTAACCCTAACCCTAACCCTAACCCTAACCCTAACCCTAACCCTAACCCTAACCCTAACCCTAACCCTAACCCTAACCCTAACCCTAACCCTAACCCTAACCCTAACCCTAACCCTAACCCTAACCCTAACCCTAACCCTAACCCTAACCCTAACCCTAACCCTAACCCTAACCCTAACCCTAACCCTAACCCTAACCCTAACCCTAACCCTAACCCTAACCCTAACCCTAACCCTAACCCTAACCCTAACCCTAACCCTAACCCTAACCCTAACCCTAACCCTAACCCTAACCCTAACCCTAACCCTAACCCTAACCCTAACCCTAACCCTAACCCTAACCCTAACCCTAACCCTAACCCTAACCCTAACCCTAACCCTAACCCTAACCCTAACCCTAACCCTAACCCTAACCCTAACCCTAACCCTAACCCTAACCCTAACCCTAACCCTAACCCTAACCCTAACCCTAACCCTAACCCTAACCCTAACCCTAACCCTAACCCTAACCCTAACCCTAACCCTAACCCTAACCCTAACCCTAACCCTAACCCTAACCCTAACCCTAACCCTAACCCTAACCCTAACCCTAACCCTAACCCTAACCCTAACCCTAACCCTAACCCTAACCCTAACCCTAACCCTAACCCTAACCCTAACCCTAACCCTAACCCTAACCCTAACCCTAACCCTAACCCTAACCCTAACCCTAACCCTAACCCTAACCCTAACCCTAACCCTAACCCTAACCCTAACCCTAACCCTAACCCTAACCCTAACCCTAACCCTAACCCTAACCCTAACCCTAACCCTAACCCTAACCCTAACCCTAACCCTAACCCTAACCCTAACCCTAACCCTAACCCTAACCCTAACCCTAACCCTAACCCTAACCCTAACCCTAACCCTAACCCTAACCCTAACCCTAACCCTAACCCTAACCCTAACCCTAACCCTAACCCTAACCCTAACCCTAACCCTAACCCTAACCCTAACCCTAACCCTAACCCTAACCCTAACCCTAACCCTAACCCTAACCCTAACCCTAACCCTAACCCTAACCCTAACCCTAACCCTAACCCTAACCCTAACCCTAACCCTAACCCTAACCCTAACCCTAACCCTAACCCTAACCCTAACCCTAACCCTAACCCTAACCCTAACCCTAACCCTAACCCTAACCCTAACCCTAACCCTAACCCTAACCCTAACCCTAACCCTAACCCTAACCCTAACCCTAACCCTAACCCTAACCCTAACCCTAACCCTAACCCTAACCCTAACCCTAACCCTAACCCTAACCCTAACCCTAACCCTAACCCTAACCCTAACCCTAACCCTAACCCTAACCCTAACCCTAACCCTAACCCTAACCCTAACCCTAACCCTAACCCTAACCCTAACCCTAACCCTAACCCTAACCCTAACCCTAACCCTAACCCTAACCCTAACCCTAACCCTAACCCTAACCCTAACCCTAACCCTAACCCTAACCCTAACCCTAACCCTAACCCTAACCCTAACCCTAACCCTAACCCTAACCCTAACCCTAACCCTAACCCTAACCCTAACCCTAACCCTAACCCTAACCCTAACCCTAACCCTAACCCTAACCCTAACCCTAACCCTAACCCTAACCCTAACCCTAACCCTAACCCTAACCCTAACCCTAACCCTAACCCTAACCCTAACCCTAACCCTAACCCTAACCCTAACCCTAACCCTAACCCTAACCCTAACCCTAACCCTAACCCTAACCCTAACCCTAACCCTAACCCTAACCCTAACCCTAACCCTAACCCTAACCCTAACCCTAACCCTAACCCTAACCCTAACCCTAACCCTAACCCTAACCCTAACCCTAACCCTAACCCTAACCCTAACCCTAACCCTAACCCTAACCCTAACCCTAACCCTAACCCTAACCCTAACCCTAACCCTAACCCTAACCCTAACCCTAACCCTAACCCTAACCCTAACCCTAACCCTAACCCTAACCCTAACCCTAACCCTAACCCTAACCCTAACCCTAACCCTAACCCTAACCCTAACCCTAACCCTAACCCTAACCCTAACCCTAACCCTAACCCTAACCCTAACCCTAACCCTAACCCTAACCCTAACCCTAACCCTAACCCTAACCCTAACCCTAACCCTAACCCTAACCCTAACCCTAACCCTAACCCTAACCCTAACCCTAACCCTAACCCTAACCCTAACCCTAACCCTAACCCTAACCCTAACCCTAACCCTAACCCTAACCCTAACCCTAACCCTAACCCTAACCCTAACCCTAACCCTAACCCTAACCCTAACCCTAACCCTAACCCTAACCCTAACCCTAACCCTAACCCTAACCCTAACCCTAACCCTAACCCTAACCCTAACCCTAACCCTAACCCTAACCCTAACCCTAACCCTAACCCTAACCCTAACCCTAACCCTAACCCTAACCCTAACCCTAACCCTAACCCTAACCCTAACCCTAACCCTAACCCTAACCCTAACCCTAACCCTAACCCTAACCCTAACCCTAACCCTAACCCTAACCCTAACCCTAACCCTAACCCTAACCCTAACCCTAACCCTAACCCTAACCCTAACCCTAACCCTAACCCTAACCCTAACCCTAACCCTAACCCTAACCCTAACCCTAACCCTAACCCTAACCCTAACCCTAACCCTAACCCTAACCCTAACCCTAACCCTAACCCTAACCCTAACCCTAACCCTAACCCTAACCCTAACCCTAACCCTAACCCTAACCCTAACCCTAACCCTAACCCTAACCCTAACCCTAACCCTAACCCTAACCCTAACCCTAACCCTAACCCTAACCCTAACCCTAACCCTAACCCTAACCCTAACCCTAACCCTAACCCTAACCCTAACCCTAACCCTAACCCTAACCCTAACCCTAACCCTAACCCTAACCCTAACCCTAACCCTAACCCTAACCCTAACCCTAACCCTAACCCTAACCCTAACCCTAACCCTAACCCTAACCCTAACCCTAACCCTAACCCTAACCCTAACCCTAACCCTAACCCTAACCCTAACCCTAACCCTAACCCTAACCCTAACCCTAACCCTAACCCTAACCCTAACCCTAACCCTAACCCTAACCCTAACCCTAACCCTAACCCTAACCCTAACCCTAACCCTAACCCTAACCCTAACCCTAACCCTAACCCTAACCCTAACCCTAACCCTAACCCTAACCCTAACCCTAACCCTAACCCTAACCCTAACCCTAACCCTAACCCTAACCCTAACCCTAACCCTAACCCTAACCCTAACCCTAACCCTAACCCTAACCCTAACCCTAACCCTAACCCTAACCCTAACCCTAACCCTAACCCTAACCCTAACCCTAACCCTAACCCTAACCCTAACCCTAACCCTAACCCTAACCCTAACCCTAACCCTAACCCTAACCCTAACCCTAACCCTAACCCTAACCCTAACCCTAACCCTAACCCTAACCCTAACCCTAACCCTAACCCTAACCCTAACCCTAACCCTAACCCTAACCCTAACCCTAACCCTAACCCTAACCCTAACCCTAACCCTAACCCTAACCCTAACCCTAACCCTAACCCTAACCCTAACCCTAACCCTAACCCTAACCCTAACCCTAACCCTAACCCTAACCCTAACCCTAACCCTAACCCTAACCCTAACCCTAACCCTAACCCTAACCCTAACCCTAACCCTAACCCTAACCCTAACCCTAACCCTAACCCTAACCCTAACCCTAACCCTAACCCTAACCCTAACCCTAACCCTAACCCTAACCCTAACCCTAACCCTAACCCTAACCCTAACCCTAACCCTAACCCTAACCCTAACCCTAACCCTAACCCTAACCCTAACCCTAACCCTAACCCTAACCCTAACCCTAACCCTAACCCTAACCCTAACCCTAACCCTAACCCTAACCCTAACCCTAACCCTAACCCTAACCCTAACCCTAACCCTAACCCTAACCCTAACCCTAACCCTAACCCTAACCCTAACCCTAACCCTAACCCTAACCCTAACCCTAACCCTAACCCTAACCCTAACCCTAACCCTAACCCTAACCCTAACCCTAACCCTAACCCTAACCCTAACCCTAACCCTAACCCTAACCCTAACCCTAACCCTAACCCTAACCCTAACCCTAACCCTAACCCTAACCCTAACCCTAACCCTAACCCTAACCCTAACCCTAACCCTAACCCTAACCCTAACCCTAACCCTAACCCTAACCCTAACCCTAACCCTAACCCTAACCCTAACCCTAACCCTAACCCTAACCCTAACCCTAACCCTAACCCTAACCCTAACCCTAACCCTAACCCTAACCCTAACCCTAACCCTAACCCTAACCCTAACCCTAACCCTAACCCTAACCCTAACCCTAACCCTAACCCTAACCCTAACCCTAACCCTAACCCTAACCCTAACCCTAACCCTAACCCTAACCCTAACCCTAACCCTAACCCTAACCCTAACCCTAACCCTAACCCTAACCCTAACCCTAACCCTAACCCTAACCCTAACCCTAACCCTAACCCTAACCCTAACCCTAACCCTAACCCTAACCCTAACCCTAACCCTAACCCTAACCCTAACCCTAACCCTAACCCTAACCCTAACCCTAACCCTAACCCTAACCCTAACCCTAACCCTAACCCTAACCCTAACCCTAACCCTAACCCTAACCCTAACCCTAACCCTAACCCTAACCCTAACCCTAACCCTAACCCTAACCCTAACCCTAACCCTAACCCTAACCCTAACCCTAACCCTAACCCTAACCCTAACCCTAACCCTAACCCTAACCCTAACCCTAACCCTAACCCTAACCCTAACCCTAACCCTAACCCTAACCCTAACCCTAACCCTAACCCTAACCCTAACCCTAACCCTAACCCTAACCCTAACCCTAACCCTAACCCTAACCCTAACCCTAACCCTAACCCTAACCCTAACCCTAACCCTAACCCTAACCCTAACCCTAACCCTAACCCTAACCCTAACCCTAACCCTAACCCTAACCCTAACCCTAACCCTAACCCTAACCCTAACCCTAACCCTAACCCTAACCCTAACCCTAACCCTAACCCTAACCCTAACCCTAACCCTAACCCTAACCCTAACCCTAACCCTAACCCTAACCCTAACCCTAACCCTAACCCTAACCCTAACCCTAACCCTAACCCTAACCCTAACCCTAACCCTAACCCTAACCCTAACCCTAACCCTAACCCTAACCCTAACCCTAACCCTAACCCTAACCCTAACCCTAACCCTAACCCTAACCCTAACCCTAACCCTAACCCTAACCCTAACCCTAACCCTAACCCTAACCCTAACCCTAACCCTAACCCTAACCCTAACCCTAACCCTAACCCTAACCCTAACCCTAACCCTAACCCTAACCCTAACCCTAACCCTAACCCTAACCCTAACCCTAACCCTAACCCTAACCCTAACCCTAACCCTAACCCTAACCCTAACCCTAACCCTAACCCTAACCCTAACCCTAACCCTAACCCTAACCCTAACCCTAACCCTAACCCTAACCCTAACCCTAACCCTAACCCTAACCCTAACCCTAACCCTAACCCTAACCCTAACCCTAACCCTAACCCTAACCCTAACCCTAACCCTAACCCTAACCCTAACCCTAACCCTAACCCTAACCCTAACCCTAACCCTAACCCTAACCCTAACCCTAACCCTAACCCTAACCCTAACCCTAACCCTAACCCTAACCCTAACCCTAACCCTAACCCTAACCCTAACCCTAACCCTAACCCTAACCCTAACCCTAACCCTAACCCTAACCCTAACCCTAACCCTAACCCTAACCCTAACCCTAACCCTAACCCTAACCCTAACCCTAACCCTAACCCTAACCCTAACCCTAACCCTAACCCTAACCCTAACCCTAACCCTAACCCTAACCCTAACCCTAACCCTAACCCTAACCCTAACCCTAACCCTAACCCTAACCCTAACCCTAACCCTAACCCTAACCCTAACCCTAACCCTAACCCTAACCCTAACCCTAACCCTAACCCTAACCCTAACCCTAACCCTAACCCTAACCCTAACCCTAACCCTAACCCTAACCCTAACCCTAACCCTAACCCTAACCCTAACCCTAACCCTAACCCTAACCCTAACCCTAACCCTAACCCTAACCCTAACCCTAACCCTAACCCTAACCCTAACCCTAACCCTAACCCTAACCCTAACCCTAACCCTAACCCTAACCCTAACCCTAACCCTAACCCTAACCCTAACCCTAACCCTAACCCTAACCCTAACCCTAACCCTAACCCTAACCCTAACCCTAACCCTAACCCTAACCCTAACCCTAACCCTAACCCTAACCCTAACCCTAACCCTAACCCTAACCCTAACCCTAACCCTAACCCTAACCCTAACCCTAACCCTAACCCTAACCCTAACCCTAACCCTAACCCTAACCCTAACCCTAACCCTAACCCTAACCCTAACCCTAACCCTAACCCTAACCCTAACCCTAACCCTAACCCTAACCCTAACCCTAACCCTAACCCTAACCCTAACCCTAACCCTAACCCTAACCCTAACCCTAACCCTAACCCTAACCCTAACCCTAACCCTAACCCTAACCCTAACCCTAACCCTAACCCTAACCCTAACCCTAACCCTAACCCTAACCCTAACCCTAACCCTAACCCTAACCCTAACCCTAACCCTAACCCTAACCCTAACCCTAACCCTAACCCTAACCCTAACCCTAACCCTAACCCTAACCCTAACCCTAACCCTAACCCTAACCCTAACCCTAACCCTAACCCTAACCCTAACCCTAACCCTAACCCTAACCCTAACCCTAACCCTAACCCTAACCCTAACCCTAACCCTAACCCTAACCCTAACCCTAACCCTAACCCTAACCCTAACCCTAACCCTAACCCTAACCCTAACCCTAACCCTAACCCTAACCCTAACCCTAACCCTAACCCTAACCCTAACCCTAACCCTAACCCTAACCCTAACCCTAACCCTAACCCTAACCCTAACCCTAACCCTAACCCTAACCCTAACCCTAACCCTAACCCTAACCCTAACCCTAACCCTAACCCTAACCCTAACCCTAACCCTAACCCTAACCCTAACCCTAACCCTAACCCTAACCCTAACCCTAACCCTAACCCTAACCCTAACCCTAACCCTAACCCTAACCCTAACCCTAACCCTAACCCTAACCCTAACCCTAACCCTAACCCTAACCCTAACCCTAACCCTAACCCTAACCCTAACCCTAACCCTAACCCTAACCCTAACCCTAACCCTAACCCTAACCCTAACCCTAACCCTAACCCTAACCCTAACCCTAACCCTAACCCTAACCCTAACCCTAACCCTAACCCTAACCCTAACCCTAACCCTAACCCTAACCCTAACCCTAACCCTAACCCTAACCCTAACCCTAACCCTAACCCTAACCCTAACCCTAACCCTAACCCTAACCCTAACCCTAACCCTAACCCTAACCCTAACCCTAACCCTAACCCTAACCCTAACCCTAACCCTAACCCTAACCCTAACCCTAACCCTAACCCTAACCCTAACCCTAACCCTAACCCTAACCCTAACCCTAACCCTAACCCTAACCCTAACCCTAACCCTAACCCTAACCCTAACCCTAACCCTAACCCTAACCCTAACCCTAACCCTAACCCTAACCCTAACCCTAACCCTAACCCTAACCCTAACCCTAACCCTAACCCTAACCCTAACCCTAACCCTAACCCTAACCCTAACCCTAACCCTAACCCTAACCCTAACCCTAACCCTAACCCTAACCCTAACCCTAACCCTAACCCTAACCCTAACCCTAACCCTAACCCTAACCCTAACCCTAACCCTAACCCTAACCCTAACCCTAACCCTAACCCTAACCCTAACCCTAACCCTAACCCTAACCCTAACCCTAACCCTAACCCTAACCCTAACCCTAACCCTAACCCTAACCCTAACCCTAACCCTAACCCTAACCCTAACCCTAACCCTAACCCTAACCCTAACCCTAACCCTAACCCTAACCCTAACCCTAACCCTAACCCTAACCCTAACCCTAACCCTAACCCTAACCCTAACCCTAACCCTAACCCTAACCCTAACCCTAACCCTAACCCTAACCCTAACCCTAACCCTAACCCTAACCCTAACCCTAACCCTAACCCTAACCCTAACCCTAACCCTAACCCTAACCCTAACCCTAACCCTAACCCTAACCCTAACCCTAACCCTAACCCTAACCCTAACCCTAACCCTAACCCTAACCCTAACCCTAACCCTAACCCTAACCCTAACCCTAACCCTAACCCTAACCCTAACCCTAACCCTAACCCTAACCCTAACCCTAACCCTAACCCTAACCCTAACCCTAACCCTAACCCTAACCCTAACCCTAACCCTAACCCTAACCCTAACCCTAACCCTAACCCTAACCCTAACCCTAACCCTAACCCTAACCCTAACCCTAACCCTAACCCTAACCCTAACCCTAACCCTAACCCTAACCCTAACCCTAACCCTAACCCTAACCCTAACCCTAACCCTAACCCTAACCCTAACCCTAACCCTAACCCTAACCCTAACCCTAACCCTAACCCTAACCCTAACCCTAACCCTAACCCTAACCCTAACCCTAACCCTAACCCTAACCCTAACCCTAACCCTAACCCTAACCCTAACCCTAACCCTAACCCTAACCCTAACCCTAACCCTAACCCTAACCCTAACCCTAACCCTAACCCTAACCCTAACCCTAACCCTAACCCTAACCCTAACCCTAACCCTAACCCTAACCCTAACCCTAACCCTAACCCTAACCCTAACCCTAACCCTAACCCTAACCCTAACCCTAACCCTAACCCTAACCCTAACCCTAACCCTAACCCTAACCCTAACCCTAACCCTAACCCTAACCCTAACCCTAACCCTAACCCTAACCCTAACCCTAACCCTAACCCTAACCCTAACCCTAACCCTAACCCTAACCCTAACCCTAACCCTAACCCTAACCCTAACCCTAACCCTAACCCTAACCCTAACCCTAACCCTAACCCTAACCCTAACCCTAACCCTAACCCTAACCCTAACCCTAACCCTAACCCTAACCCTAACCCTAACCCTAACCCTAACCCTAACCCTAACCCTAACCCTAACCCTAACCCTAACCCTAACCCTAACCCTAACCCTAACCCTAACCCTAACCCTAACCCTAACCCTAACCCTAACCCTAACCCTAACCCTAACCCTAACCCTAACCCTAACCCTAACCCTAACCCTAACCCTAACCCTAACCCTAACCCTAACCCTAACCCTAACCCTAACCCTAACCCTAACCCTAACCCTAACCCTAACCCTAACCCTAACCCTAACCCTAACCCTAACCCTAACCCTAACCCTAACCCTAACCCTAACCCTAACCCTAACCCTAACCCTAACCCTAACCCTAACCCTAACCCTAACCCTAACCCTAACCCTAACCCTAACCCTAACCCTAACCCTAACCCTAACCCTAACCCTAACCCTAACCCTAACCCTAACCCTAACCCTAACCCTAACCCTAACCCTAACCCTAACCCTAACCCTAACCCTAACCCTAACCCTAACCCTAACCCTAACCCTAACCCTAACCCTAACCCTAACCCTAACCCTAACCCTAACCCTAACCCTAACCCTAACCCTAACCCTAACCCTAACCCTAACCCTAACCCTAACCCTAACCCTAACCCTAACCCTAACCCTAACCCTAACCCTAACCCTAACCCTAACCCTAACCCTAACCCTAACCCTAACCCTAACCCTAACCCTAACCCTAACCCTAACCCTAACCCTAACCCTAACCCTAACCCTAACCCTAACCCTAACCCTAACCCTAACCCTAACCCTAACCCTAACCCTAACCCTAACCCTAACCCTAACCCTAACCCTAACCCTAACCCTAACCCTAACCCTAACCCTAACCCTAACCCTAACCCTAACCCTAACCCTAACCCTAACCCTAACCCTAACCCTAACCCTAACCCTAACCCTAACCCTAACCCTAACCCTAACCCTAACCCTAACCCTAACCCTAACCCTAACCCTAACCCTAACCCTAACCCTAACCCTAACCCTAACCCTAACCCTAACCCTAACCCTAACCCTAACCCTAACCCTAACCCTAACCCTAACCCTAACCCTAACCCTAACCCTAACCCTAACCCTAACCCTAACCCTAACCCTAACCCTAACCCTAACCCTAACCCTAACCCTAACCCTAACCCTAACCCTAACCCTAACCCTAACCCTAACCCTAACCCTAACCCTAACCCTAACCCTAACCCTAACCCTAACCCTAACCCTAACCCTAACCCTAACCCTAACCCTAACCCTAACCCTAACCCTAACCCTAACCCTAACCCTAACCCTAACCCTAACCCTAACCCTAACCCTAACCCTAACCCTAACCCTAACCCTAACCCTAACCCTAACCCTAACCCTAACCCTAACCCTAACCCTAACCCTAACCCTAACCCTAACCCTAACCCTAACCCTAACCCTAACCCTAACCCTAACCCTAACCCTAACCCTAACCCTAACCCTAACCCTAACCCTAACCCTAACCCTAACCCTAACCCTAACC
Organism: Gallus gallus; assembly: GCF_016699485.2. Lineage (NCBI taxonomy): Eukaryota > Metazoa > Chordata > Aves > Galliformes > Phasianidae > Gallus > Gallus gallus. Next base: position 9,611,182 of record NC_052532.1, on the reverse strand, counting down.
CTAACCCTAACCCTAACCCTAACCCTAACCCTAACCCTAACCCTAACCCTAACCCTAACCCTAACCCTAACCCTAACCCTAACCCTAACCCTAACCCTAACCCTAACCCTAACCCTAACCCTAACCCTAACCCTAACCCTAACCCTAACCCTAACCCTAACCCTAACCCTAACCCTAACCCTAACCCTAACCCTAACCCTAACCCTAACCCTAACCCTAACCCTAACCCTAACCCTAACCCTAACCCTAACCCTAACCCTAACCCTAACCCTAACCCTAACCCTAACCCTAACCCTAACCCTAACCCTAACCCTAACCCTAACCCTAACCCTAACCCTAACCCTAACCCTAACCCTAACCCTAACCCTAACCCTAACCCTAACCCTAACCCTAACCCTAACCCTAACCCTAACCCTAACCCTAACCCTAACCCTAACCCTAACCCTAACCCTAACCCTAACCCTAACCCTAACCCTAACCCTAACCCTAACCCTAACCCTAACCCTAACCCTAACCCTAACCCTAACCCTAACCCTAACCCTAACCCTAACCCTAACCCTAACCCTAACCCTAACCCTAACCCTAACCCTAACCCTAACCCTAACCCTAACCCTAACCCTAACCCTAACCCTAACCCTAACCCTAACCCTAACCCTAACCCTAACCCTAACCCTAACCCTAACCCTAACCCTAACCCTAACCCTAACCCTAACCCTAACCCTAACCCTAACCCTAACCCTAACCCTAACCCTAACCCTAACCCTAACCCTAACCCTAACCCTAACCCTAACCCTAACCCTAACCCTAACCCTAACCCTAACCCTAACCCTAACCCTAACCCTAACCCTAACCCTAACCCTAACCCTAACCCTAACCCTAACCCTAACCCTAACCCTAACCCTAACCCTAACCCTAACCCTAACCCTAACCCTAACCCTAACCCTAACCCTAACCCTAACCCTAACCCTAACCCTAACCCTAACCCTAACCCTAACCCTAACCCTAACCCTAACCCTAACCCTAACCCTAACCCTAACCCTAACCCTAACCCTAACCCTAACCCTAACCCTAACCCTAACCCTAACCCTAACCCTAACCCTAACCCTAACCCTAACCCTAACCCTAACCCTAACCCTAACCCTAACCCTAACCCTAACCCTAACCCTAACCCTAACCCTAACCCTAACCCTAACCCTAACCCTAACCCTAACCCTAACCCTAACCCTAACCCTAACCCTAACCCTAACCCTAACCCTAACCCTAACCCTAACCCTAACCCTAACCCTAACCCTAACCCTAACCCTAACCCTAACCCTAACCCTAACCCTAACCCTAACCCTAACCCTAACCCTAACCCTAACCCTAACCCTAACCCTAACCCTAACCCTAACCCTAACCCTAACCCTAACCCTAACCCTAACCCTAACCCTAACCCTAACCCTAACCCTAACCCTAACCCTAACCCTAACCCTAACCCTAACCCTAACCCTAACCCTAACCCTAACCCTAACCCTAACCCTAACCCTAACCCTAACCCTAACCCTAACCCTAACCCTAACCCTAACCCTAACCCTAACCCTAACCCTAACCCTAACCCTAACCCTAACCCTAACCCTAACCCTAACCCTAACCCTAACCCTAACCCTAACCCTAACCCTAACCCTAACCCTAACCCTAACCCTAACCCTAACCCTAACCCTAACCCTAACCCTAACCCTAACCCTAACCCTAACCCTAACCCTAACCCTAACCCTAACCCTAACCCTAACCCTAACCCTAACCCTAACCCTAACCCTAACCCTAACCCTAACCCTAACCCTAACCCTAACCCTAACCCTAACCCTAACCCTAACCCTAACCCTAACCCTAACCCTAACCCTAACCCTAACCCTAACCCTAACCCTAACCCTAACCCTAACCCTAACCCTAACCCTAACCCTAACCCTAACCCTAACCCTAACCCTAACCCTAACCCTAACCCTAACCCTAACCCTAACCCTAACCCTAACCCTAACCCTAACCCTAACCCTAACCCTAACCCTAACCCTAACCCTAACCCTAACCCTAACCCTAACCCTAACCCTAACCCTAACCCTAACCCTAACCCTAACCCTAACCCTAACCCTAACCCTAACCCTAACCCTAACCCTAACCCTAACCCTAACCCTAACCCTAACCCTAACCCTAACCCTAACCCTAACCCTAACCCTAACCCTAACCCTAACCCTAACCCTAACCCTAACCCTAACCCTAACCCTAACCCTAACCCTAACCCTAACCCTAACCCTAACCCTAACCCTAACCCTAACCCTAACCCTAACCCTAACCCTAACCCTAACCCTAACCCTAACCCTAACCCTAACCCTAACCCTAACCCTAACCCTAACCCTAACCCTAACCCTAACCCTAACCCTAACCCTAACCCTAACCCTAACCCTAACCCTAACCCTAACCCTAACCCTAACCCTAACCCTAACCCTAACCCTAACCCTAACCCTAACCCTAACCCTAACCCTAACCCTAACCCTAACCCTAACCCTAACCCTAACCCTAACCCTAACCCTAACCCTAACCCTAACCCTAACCCTAACCCTAACCCTAACCCTAACCCTAACCCTAACCCTAACCCTAACCCTAACCCTAACCCTAACCCTAACCCTAACCCTAACCCTAACCCTAACCCTAACCCTAACCCTAACCCTAACCCTAACCCTAACCCTAACCCTAACCCTAACCCTAACCCTAACCCTAACCCTAACCCTAACCCTAACCCTAACCCTAACCCTAACCCTAACCCTAACCCTAACCCTAACCCTAACCCTAACCCTAACCCTAACCCTAACCCTAACCCTAACCCTAACCCTAACCCTAACCCTAACCCTAACCCTAACCCTAACCCTAACCCTAACCCTAACCCTAACCCTAACCCTAACCCTAACCCTAACCCTAACCCTAACCCTAACCCTAACCCTAACCCTAACCCTAACCCTAACCCTAACCCTAACCCTAACCCTAACCCTAACCCTAACCCTAACCCTAACCCTAACCCTAACCCTAACCCTAACCCTAACCCTAACCCTAACCCTAACCCTAACCCTAACCCTAACCCTAACCCTAACCCTAACCCTAACCCTAACCCTAACCCTAACCCTAACCCTAACCCTAACCCTAACCCTAACCCTAACCCTAACCCTAACCCTAACCCTAACCCTAACCCTAACCCTAACCCTAACCCTAACCCTAACCCTAACCCTAACCCTAACCCTAACCCTAACCCTAACCCTAACCCTAACCCTAACCCTAACCCTAACCCTAACCCTAACCCTAACCCTAACCCTAACCCTAACCCTAACCCTAACCCTAACCCTAACCCTAACCCTAACCCTAACCCTAACCCTAACCCTAACCCTAACCCTAACCCTAACCCTAACCCTAACCCTAACCCTAACCCTAACCCTAACCCTAACCCTAACCCTAACCCTAACCCTAACCCTAACCCTAACCCTAACCCTAACCCTAACCCTAACCCTAACCCTAACCCTAACCCTAACCCTAACCCTAACCCTAACCCTAACCCTAACCCTAACCCTAACCCTAACCCTAACCCTAACCCTAACCCTAACCCTAACCCTAACCCTAACCCTAACCCTAACCCTAACCCTAACCCTAACCCTAACCCTAACCCTAACCCTAACCCTAACCCTAACCCTAACCCTAACCCTAACCCTAACCCTAACCCTAACCCTAACCCTAACCCTAACCCTAACCCTAACCCTAACCCTAACCCTAACCCTAACCCTAACCCTAACCCTAACCCTAACCCTAACCCTAACCCTAACCCTAACCCTAACCCTAACCCTAACCCTAACCCTAACCCTAACCCTAACCCTAACCCTAACCCTAACCCTAACCCTAACCCTAACCCTAACCCTAACCCTAACCCTAACCCTAACCCTAACCCTAACCCTAACCCTAACCCTAACCCTAACCCTAACCCTAACCCTAACCCTAACCCTAACCCTAACCCTAACCCTAACCCTAACCCTAACCCTAACCCTAACCCTAACCCTAACCCTAACCCTAACCCTAACCCTAACCCTAACCCTAACCCTAACCCTAACCCTAACCCTAACCCTAACCCTAACCCTAACCCTAACCCTAACCCTAACCCTAACCCTAACCCTAACCCTAACCCTAACCCTAACCCTAACCCTAACCCTAACCCTAACCCTAACCCTAACCCTAACCCTAACCCTAACCCTAACCCTAACCCTAACCCTAACCCTAACCCTAACCCTAACCCTAACCCTAACCCTAACCCTAACCCTAACCCTAACCCTAACCCTAACCCTAACCCTAACCCTAACCCTAACCCTAACCCTAACCCTAACCCTAACCCTAACCCTAACCCTAACCCTAACCCTAACCCTAACCCTAACCCTAACCCTAACCCTAACCCTAACCCTAACCCTAACCCTAACCCTAACCCTAACCCTAACCCTAACCCTAACCCTAACCCTAACCCTAACCCTAACCCTAACCCTAACCCTAACCCTAACCCTAACCCTAACCCTAACCCTAACCCTAACCCTAACCCTAACCCTAACCCTAACCCTAACCCTAACCCTAACCCTAACCCTAACCCTAACCCTAACCCTAACCCTAACCCTAACCCTAACCCTAACCCTAACCCTAACCCTAACCCTAACCCTAACCCTAACCCTAACCCTAACCCTAACCCTAACCCTAACCCTAACCCTAACCCTAACCCTAACCCTAACCCTAACCCTAACCCTAACCCTAACCCTAACCCTAACCCTAACCCTAACCCTAACCCTAACCCTAACCCTAACCCTAAACCCTAACCCTAACCCTAACCCTAACCCTAACCCTAACCCTAACCCTAACCCTAACCCTAACCCTAACCCTAACCCTAACCCTAACCCTAACCCTAACCCTAACCCTAACCCTAACCCTAACCCTAACCCTAACCCTAACCCTAACCCTAACCCTAACCCTAACCCTAACCCTAACCCTAACCCTAACCCTAACCCTAACCCTAACCCTAACCCTAACCCTAACCCTAACCCTAACCCTAACCCTAACCCTAACCCTAACCCTAACCCTAACCCTAACCCTAACCCTAACCCTAACCCTAACCCTAACCCTAACCCTAACCCTAACCCTAACCCTAACCCTAACCCTAACCCTAACCCTAACCCTAACCCTAACCCTAACCCTAACCCTAACCCTAACCCTAACCCTAACCCTAACCCTAACCCTAACCCTAACCCTAACCCTAACCCTAACCCTAACCCTAACCCTAACCCTAACCCTAACCCTAACCCTAACCCTAACCCTAACCCTAACCCTAACCCTAACCCTAACCCTAACCCTAACCCTAACCCTAACCCTAACCCTAACCCTAACCCTAACCCTAACCCTAACCCTAACCCTAACCCTAACCCTAACCCTAACCCTAACCCTAACCCTAACCCTAACCCTAACCCTAACCCTAACCCTAACCCTAACCCTAACCCTAACCCTAACCCTAACCCTAACCCTAACCCTAACCCTAACCCTAACCCTAACCCTAACCCTAACCCTAACCCTAACCCTAACCCTAACCCTAACCCTAACCCTAACCCTAACCCTAACCCTAACCCTAACCCTAACCCTAACCCTAACCCTAACCCTAACCCTAACCCTAACCCTAACCCTAACCCTAACCCTAACCCTAACCCTAACCCTAACCCTAACCCTAACCCTAACCCTAACCCTAACCCTAACCCTAACCCTAACCTTAACCCTAATCCTACCCTAACCCTAACCGTAACCCTACTCTAACCCTAACCCTAAACCGTAACCCTAACCGTAACCCTAACCCTAACACTAACCCTACCCTAACCCTAACCCTAACCCTAACCCTTCGAACGTAGGTTCGTATCTTAAAAGCAGAATAAAACCACTGAAGCCACATCCCAGGAAATTTCAAACTCTCCTGGAACCTATTCATTGGAAAATACCTTAGGAATACATTTCTCATTTGAGAATATTAAACATCGAGCATACTTATGTTCTACAATTTCCATACAATTATTCTATTTTAAAATATCATCAAATTATAATTTAACAAAATAGAACTTCTAGCACTGTATTATAAAGAGGTAAACAACTATGCAGATTATAAAAGAAAAGTGATCCTTGGGCAGTGGAATTAAGACTAATAATTCCTTTTACTATTTTGACCAATTATTTGTATGCAGTAAGTTTCAATTAGATACTAAATTTTATCTTAATATGTTTGAATATGTGGTTGCATTTCTTTAGAGAGAAATTTAATAACACTCCTTTGTCATGAGAAAGCGTAAAAGTTTGAACTTTTCAGGAAGTCAGAAATGTTTTTGAAGTCTTGAAGGATTTTGTTCAAAATATTATAGTTTTGCTTTTTGTGTGTGTATGTGTGTGCATGTTTCTTTCTAAGGAGTTTTTTGGAAGAAGTTGTTTGAATCCAATGGCAAACAATTGGAAGAACTGAAGAACAAACTAAAAGTCTTAAGTGGCTTGGTAAAAATAGATTTGGGGCAGTATGCTGTGTATTATAATTATAGATATGTTTGGAAAGGTGTGAAATTTATTTTTTTCAATCAATCAGCTACTCCATTATAAAATGGAGTAAAGATTTTCAGCTGAAACTTTGATCGTGATTCAGACATTGCAATTACAGCTTTAACATGTATGTTTAATCATCTATATTCCTGTCTGAAATAATAAAGAATATGAACCCAGAACCATTTAAACTTTAGCAGCTTCTAAATCTCATCTTTCAAAGAACCACTGGCTTTCTTGACTTCCAGCTGACAAAAAGGAAGTGAGTAAGATAAATTTCCTCAAACATTAGCATTTATTTAAATCATAATGCCAAAGAAGCCACAGTGAATTTCCCAACTCAATTTCAGAACAGCTAAGAACTACTCATGCAAGGATTTAAGCATATCTCCAGGAAATGAAGTTATTATTTCTGGAATAACTTAATCAATTAGTTTTCAATTTCTGAAAAATCAGAAACTGATTTTTACATATTTGGAATAGAATTAATATTTTATATTTAATTAAGTTGAGAATATTGCAAAACTGATGTTAAAATGAATAGTATAAACCTCAGGAAATTAGTTAAATTACAATTTAATATAGTTTGTTAACAGATAAAGTCTGTAAAGATAGTAGTCACTACCTGTGTAACCTATTAAAATGTTCCAACTTCATTATTTACTTGAACCATTGACTATTTGGATTATAATGCTCCTCTTAGGCAGAGAGATGTTCTAATCACAAATTTACATTGTAACAGCAGAAATTTTAGTCAATAATAAAGTTAGTTTAAAGCTGGCAGACAGAATTAGTACTATATTAATTGTCATGCTATTTTAAATCTATAGATTGCTTGTATTCAATTCTCACCAATTAAAGTTAATCAATACTCCATTTGTAATGGATCTGCTGATTCATTTACTTGCAGTTTTTGGGTATAATGACATTTCTGAAAACTATGAAAAGGTAGATGATTTCTGCTTAAATTTTAACAAAATAATTCCTCAACTCTGAAAACTTTTAACAGTAAAGAATGAAGTATATTATCTTTCCCTTTAGTCACGTTTTGGATTTTAAATTTTTGAAGTTTTATATAATGTCTGATCTTTAATATAACACATAAGTGTTTTCAGACTTGTCCCCACTCAGCAGAAATAGTTCGCAGATTATAGGACACTACAAGGCAGAATGGGACAGTGTGCATGTGCTTATTAGTCCTTTTGGACTTAACATTTTTCCATGGATGTTTTTCATTACAGAGAAGTGCAGAGAAGAATAGGTTGCTCAAACTTCCAGGGAGGAAGTTCAATGAATGCTTCCAGGGAGGGGGCATTCACAACCACTCTAGGCAACCTGTTCCAGTGTCTCACCACCCACACAGAAAAGAATTTCTTCCTAGTATCAAGTCTAAATCTACTTTCTTCCATTTTAAAACCACTTTCCCTCACCCTGTTTCTACCTGCCATTATAAAAAGTCCCTCCCCAGCTTTCATGTAGGCCCCCTTCAGGTACTGGAAGGCTGCAATAAAGTCCCCCTGGAGCCTTCCCTTCTCCAGGCTGACGAGTCCCAGCACTCTCAGCCTGTCCTCATAGGGGAGGTGCTCTAGCCCTCTGATCATCTTCATGGTCCTCCTCTGGACCTTATCTTCTCAGGTAAAGCATTGTCAAAGATTAGGTCTTCTTTAACTATCAGCTTCAAAGGGTGTTAAAATTTCTCTTTTTTTTCTCTGAATTCATTTTCCCCCATTTTTATTTTTTATTTTTTAAAAGAAAATTCAAGCTCTGTGCTCCATGCAAGTCTGCTAGGTATCAAAAAAGTCTTGAAGAAATAACGTTTTATCTCACAGATGCAACTTACTGTGAATTTTTCAGGGACCATTTATATATTTCACTAGAATATTTTATATAAAGTTTTTATCTACCATATACAAGGAATGTCTCATATTTGATACCAATGTGATGTCCACAGAGATGCAACTGCATAATATTCTGAAAATATGTTTAATGATGGCTAGTCAGATGGCAGTTATTTATGGTTAACTGTTGTTTTTAAGTGTGTAGGTCTTTCTTTCAGTCCAAAGTGATCCAATCTTACCATCTGACCAGCTGATGACTCCAGAAGTTCTTTCCAGATAGAGGATATCTGTCACTAAGAATGCCTCATACCCATGAGTAGCTGAGCCTAGAGTTGACTGTGTAGTCTCCTGAGGTAGCACTGAGAGATCTTCCCAAAATTTGTAATACATTTTTCATGTACATTTGGTCACAATTAAAAATGAATTTCTGACATTTGTCTCCCTTCATGAGACAATCTTTCCACCTCCCGGATTTGCTTTATGGGTCATGATGGTTCTTTGCATTGGCAACAGTGTGAGCTAAACAAACACTCATTTCTTGTATCTCTTCCGATTGGGAATTTCTACTGTACAGTTGGCTATTTTCCTTCTGCACCAATAGCATCCATATGTTGACTTTTCTTCTGCTCTATTTAATATTTCTGTATTCTGGGACCTTTTCCAATTTTCTATGTAAGACATGGCCTTCTTTAGTCTGCTTCTGTGACTAATACACTATTTAAAAAAAAAAAAAAAAAAAGAAAAAACAGAAATTTTGAAAAAAGGCATTGTAGACCTTGTATGGAGGAAATAAATCTGTAGAATAGAAGTGTAGCATAGAAAAATCATAAAATTGAACACAACTGCTGCACAAAAGAAAATGGCAGAAAGGAAAACAACTTAGAATCAATGAGAAACAAATGTGCAAAATACCATTGCTCAGTACGTTTCTGAGCATTTGTTGGACCATTGCAATTGCTTGTGTTCTTAGCTTATATAACAAAATATCAAGTACCTTCAAGTAAATTGAGCACTTTGACATTTGTTCGTTTTGTTGTTGTTTTATGTTTTTTGTTGTTGTTGTTGTTTTGGTTTTTTTGTTTGTTTTTTGTTTGTTTGTTTGTTTGTTTTGGTAGGATAAACCCATACTAAAAGGGGAATAAAACAGGATTACTCTTCACAGAATCACAGAATCAGAGAATGAATGCGGTTGGATGGGACTACCTGGAATCATTTAGTCCAACTTCTCTGCTTCAAGCAGGGTCATCTAGAACACACTGACCAGGATCACATTCAGGCAGGATTTGAGTATCTACAGAGAAGGAGACTACAGACTCTCTGGGCAGCCTGTCCCATTATCGGTCACCCTCACAATGAAGTTTTTTCCCATGTGCAGATGGAACTTCCTACATTGTATTTTAAGCCTGTTGCCTCTTGTCCTGCTGCCAGACAGGCAAGTAGTAAGCTGTAATAGAAATATGAAAATAAAACAAGAAATTGTGGAATTTTTCACTGAAGTTACATTGCCAGGGAAACAACATAACAACTCTAGCAATTCACACTGTGGGGTACAGTTTGAGAAGAAATCTCTATGAGGTGGTGACCACATCTTCAGAAAAAACATCTATATAACTCCCCAAATTGGGTAAGTGATGCATATAATATATCTGAAGCTTCCAGGATATGATAGACCTGTGGTATGGATCAGATGCACATATGCAGTACATTAGACATGGTTTATGTTTGACAAATTTTAACACTTGGAGTGTTGGTTAATGCTGGCAAGTGTGAATGGAGTAGTCAGGCTGAAAATAAATTTGGTATGTATGGTACACCAAAAATACAAGGTCTTCTCCAAAAGTAATGCCTCCTATTTTATTATGTTAGCCCATGACAGCAGAAGAGAATGTTGGTGGTACGGCAGTAGAAGCTGAACCTTCCCACCAGTATTTCATTACATTTTGTTGCTGTACAACTGGCTGCAGCAGAAGGGCAGTCTGATCAAATGGCATCTGACATGGGAGTGCAGATGAAGAAAAAAGTAATTTCCATGCAGAAAAACTTGCACCCACTGACATTCATCAGCAATTACTGAATGTTTATGGAGTCTAAACAGTGGATGCACAGTGAGCACAGTGAGTTGATGGATGGTGCATTTCAGCAGTGGAGACAGAGACATGAAAGACAAGTTGTATTCTGGAGAGCCATGCAAATTTTTATGATCATGGCATGAAGTCTCTTGTTCATCTCTGGTGAAAATGCAAATCAAATGGTCGTCACTATGTTGAAAAGTAATGTACTGTAGCTGAGAATTTGCTCTATCAAGCAGTGTTATTGTGCTCTTTGTATCACTTGTAGTTTCTGTGGAAGTAAATAGGAAACATTACGTTTGGAGCAACCTACATAAATATTTTTTCAATTATATTAAAAATGAATTATTTTCTTCCAAAGCAATCTAATCTGAAACAAAACTTATTTCTGTTATTTTTTTTTCACATGGAAAAAAAATATATATATTTGATAGTGATCCTGAAAGTGTGGTTGGAAAATTCTAGTTTGTTTTTCTATTAGAAAAGCAATAAGAATGTGAATGAAACTTTCAATATCATAACAAGCTTAATATAAAAACAAATTAAAACTTCTTATAACATTATTCAAGTAACAGGATTGGGAATTGATTTCCACATATTTTAATGTTTGGGGTGGAGGGATTGCTATTTCCTTTTTTTTTTCTTCCAACATTTGATTTAAAATCTGTTGCTGAATTTATGGTTCTTTTTTTAATGCATACAAGAATAATTAGATGCACCATGAAGCAGCTTAAGCTAATTGAAGTGGCCACAAAAACTGTCAATGCAAATGGAGCCATCTGGAGGAACAGATAAAAGCTCTGGAGACACTGAAAAGACAGGTGGCATTCAGTTTCTTTCCCTCTCTTCTTCACAGTATGCTTGGAAACCAGGAGAAAGAAAAATAAAACTCTTCAGGACACTAACACAAAATCTAATTTCAACAATCTTACAGTAATGGGCAAAATTAAGCACCATGTGGTGATGAAAAAGTAGTAAAAGTGTACAAAATAGGATCAGGCCAAAATGTAAGCTAAATCATTACAGAGTGTTGATCTTTTTTTTAAGAACACTTAAGTTTCAAATTACACATACGTTCTATCAAAGACTGGATAAATCCCATGTGTTAATTTTCCACATATATTTTTCTATTTTGCATCTGTGACTGTGAGATTTGTGTGTGCATAAAAGTATTGAAAAATCAGAATGCTTTGCTTTTATAGCTTCTTTTGGAAATAACTGTACAACTCCCTCTTATTTTATGCATTATAGATCATGCCTATTCATATAGACAGGGATTTTTTTTTTATTCTCTGGTTGGATTGGTTTTGTTGGTTTTTTTTGGGTTTTTTTTTTTTTTTTTTTGGAAATGGATGATCTACTGTAAATTGATATATTCCTTTGTACAATTTAGCCAAGATCTCTTAAGGGGAAAAAAAAAAAAAAAAAAAAAAAGAAGAAGAAGAAGAAGAAGAAGAAGAAGAAGAAGAAAGAAAATCAGAATTGGTAGAATTGATCATAATTACTCAAACCTCCTTTTCACTGAAAATGAGCTTTTTCTTCATAAGAAAGTACCTGTACTACTGGAATGTGGTGATAGATGCCATAGATCTTGTCTGTATTTCTGACAACTAAGAAGTATGCTCAAAGAAATAATTAAATAATTTGTAATTTCTTCTTAAGATATTTTGCTGAAAATTTTATAAAAACAAACTCCATTCCCCATCAAATGTGATTCTCTATTTAAATTAAAATAAATTTAATTTTTGGCACTTTAAAAAATCTAAAAACCAAGTAGGTCTAAAAATAATAAATACTCGCCTCAGGAATTACTTGGTAAATCCAAAAAAAAAAAAAAAAAAAAAAAAAAAGTTCAGTACTGATACACTTATGGATCACTGAGCTCACCTGGAAGAAATCCCTGTTGAGAAAAGCCAATGTTTTTACAACTGCTCTTCTTATCCAAAGATAAATTGTTCTTTTATTGTCATTTATATTTGTTGGAATAACTTTACATTTCAAACAGAATTTGATTGTTTCATACATACTACCCCACGTGGTTTTTTTATCAACTTTATTTTTATGTGTGGAATTTCCTTCCAATTCACCTGGGGATTCTTGCCATTTCAATGAGGAGAACTGAGAAGAGAGAGCCAGAAGAGAGATGGTAGTATAGAATCAACAGTCTATTAAATACTCAAATACTTAGAAATCTAATACGGTAGCAGAATCCTCTCAGATCTCCATGCTCTTTTTCCTACAGACCATATATTTCTTCTAGTAACATTTTGCTAGCTAACCTGTGGGGGAAATGGCACCTATTTTTGAGATTTACGAATTGGGCTTTCAGAATAAATATTTGACATCTGAACTATTTCTGCAGGTCTGACTTGGTACAACACCTGTAGTTCTTTGAAATCTGTAACCAACAGTGATCCAAGAAACCTTAAATATCCACTTTTATTAAATATCCACTTCTATTATATTAACTTTCATGAAGTTGTCATGTCATAAGTGAGAAACTGCTTTGGTAAACGAGAAAGGAGATCCAGCAACAACAGATATGGAGATGCTGAGATACTAAATGAGTTCTTTGCCTTGGTCTTCACTGGCAGCCAGGATTCATATTTCTCACGTCCCTGAAGCTCACATCCCTGAGCCTCTAGGTGGGAACTGGGGGAATAAATCTCCCCCTGCTGTAAGGGTAGAGCAAGTCCCAGACCACCTCATGATGCTGAATATATACTAGTCTATGGGGCCAAATTATATGCATCCCAGGGTCCTAAAGGAGCTGGCTGATATGGTACTGAGCCACTCTCCATCATATTTGAAAAGACATGTCTGTTGGGAGAAGTCCCCAGGAACTGGAAAAAAAAGAAACATCGCTCCCCGGGGAAGTACAGGCTAGTGAGCCACACCTCTGTGCCTGGGAAGATTGTGGAACAGATCCTCCTAGAAAACATGTTAAGGCACATGAGGTATAAGTAGGTGATACCAGACAGTCAGCAAGGCTTTACCAGGGGAAGGTTGTGCCTGATCAATCTGGTGGCCTTCTATGATGGAGTGATGACATCAGTAGACAAAGGGAAGGCAACAGATCATCTACCTGAACTTGCACAAGGCCTTTGACATGGTTCCCCACCACATCCTTGTCTTTAAACTGGAGAGATATGTATTTGAGGGGTGGAGTATTCGGTGGATAAGGAATTGGTTCGTGAGGTGCTGGAACAGGCTATCCAGAGAGTTTGTGGATATTCTGTCCCTGGAGGTGTTCAAGACCAGATTGGGTGGGGCCCTGGGCAATCTGGTCTAGTACCAGATCTGGAGGTTAGTGGCCCTGCCTGTGGCAAGTTGGAACTTGATGATACTTGGAGTCCCTTCCAACCCAAGCCATTATTTGATTCTGCAATTCTATGAAACTGCAATATCAGGTCATAGAGTAGATAAAAAGCATAGTTCTAGGCTGCAAAAAGAACAAACATCTTCCAGTGGGCTTCTTTTGAGCACAGAGAACTACAAGGCAGTGTAGTTCCCAGCTACAGGAGACTAAATCACAATGTATTCCTTGATTCATGACTACAGATAGCAGATGTACTCAGGAAAGTTGGTAAATCATGAGTGCCATGGTGTTGTACTACATGTGTGAGATACAGTCTGAGCTGTATGGAGTCATAGAACAGGGTGAAAGGCTGTGAGCTTAAGCAGGTAAGATGTAGTATCTCTGTGCCTACAAATAACCATGGCTGCACGAGCATGAGAAATAAAGCTTAACCAAAGAGGACTGTGAAACACAAGCACGGGGTTAGCTGGGGCTCCAGTTTACCACTAGAGGGTATCCTTGCTATTTTTGTCCAGCTGATCTCATATTAGGCACAGTCACAGGCAATTTAAAAATAAATAAAATAAAATAAAATAAAATAAAATAAAATAAAAAACAGTGAATGAAAATATCCAACTGTGGCTGCATCTGTCAATGGTTTTGCTCCTTGCACGGATGTGGAAAGCTTCTGTGTAGAAGCTAAAGCCCTAGATACCATTAAAAAAAGTCTACTGATAGAAGTCCTTACTCAAGCACATAAACTTCTTTTCTGAGCCCATCTGGAATAGTCAGATATTGTGACGTTTGACACTTTCTGGAAATACAGAAGGAAAATGAGATTAATCTTATTATCTTATTGTCATCTTGGCCCTCATGTAAGGAAGATCATGTGCACCTCTTTTATAGTGCGGAGACCAGTACTGATTTGGGTTTTTGTTTCACTTTCTGCTTTTTCCTTTTCCTTTTCCTTTTCCGTCTTTTCCCTTTTCTTTTGTTCTCTTCACTTCTCTTTTTTCTTTATTTCATTTTAGTTTGTTTGTTTTGATTGTTTGTTGTCTTGTGGCTATGGAATTATTTGCTGAATATGCTTTATAACCTTAAACACAAAGTATTTCAAATAATTTATTAAATTTAAGGAACTGTAATATGGACTTTGCATTATAAATGCAAACATACATAAAAGTATATTATTAGATATGTTTTTGTGTTTAAGAATGAAAGTTATGTTTCAAAATTAGAGCAGCATTGGTGTTTCCTAACTTACATAGGTACTTACTGTCTGATTTACAGAATAAAAGCATTCATTTCTGATTGTAATTGTTTATGTAAATCTTCAGTAGTACGCTTCAGAAGTGAGAGTTTATGTGTAAAATGCAGCTGCTTCATTCTTCTGACTTATTTTTTCCTATAAATTACAGATTTCTGGAGGCACTTTATCTGGAAAGCCTCATACAAGTTCATTAAAGAAACAGCCATCTCAGTGAAGATGGACATAATTTTGATATTAGCAACTGCCCAGAAGTAAAATGCTTTTTTTTTTTTTTTCTTGCTTTGATCTTTAATAACTGTAATGTGTTTTTAAAAAAGCTTTAGTGGAGGGTTGTGCATGGATTTGAATAAGAATAGACAAAAATCTTTAAAAATAATAATGACATTTATTCAGGGTTAAGAAAGAAAGAGACTTCTGTTCTTCCTAGGTGGTCCTTGCTTAGAAACAGAAGGCAAGATTCATTTGTCAATTGTGGACATCTAAAAGTTGGACAATTAAAACTGAGCTAGTCATGCTGAGCTGTTCGTGTAGTCAAGAAGATAAATATGCACCTTCAGAAGGTGATTCAACTCGTCTTAGCATAAGTATCTAAGATAAATGAGTTAAAGAACCTTCCAGAGTAACTGCCATGTATTTCAGTGTTTGATTTTTAAATGCCTGAAGTGAAGCAAAGTTAATGACTGCAACCCAGAATGAGTGCTTGTCCTCCTAATATCATAAATCCAAAGACTGTTCATTTTAGTTAGTGTTCTAGCTCTCTGATCAAAATAGTTCATCTGAAGGGCTCAAATAGAGGATGGAGACAATGAAAAAGAATTATTGCTCACTCTAAACAGAAAACGCTGTATTTTGGTCATTGTAACTATATGTGAAGAAATACAATATGGAAAAACACCATAGACTTAAGGGATATATAATTTTTTGAGCCATAATTATATTTAGGGGTAGATTTTCCCCCCCCAAAATATTCCTAATTGTGCTAGTAGATAAATTTCTGATTGGGATATTTTGACATTTCATGTAAGACATTTTGAGTGTAAGCATTCTTGTATTTTTCAATAAAAGTTAACAGATGTTCCCTACGTAGTATTTGCATTTTTATACCCACTTCAAATGTTTTTTTTTCTTCCCTTTCACCAACCGTAACTGTTTCTGCTATTTCTAGCAAGTATCCCTAACAATTTTTTTTACAAAGGATTCTATAAATTCAATCACTCGCAAGTCAGAGAAAACCTGATAATCCCCAGTTTGGGGGTAGAACAGCTTATCTGATTTCTATCAACAAACTTGTGCTCCAAACAAACGATTGCCAGAAAAATACCTTAATTTGGCTTAAATGTTTGCCCTGATTCTGAATCTACCACAACTCTTGCTAAATTGCTTCTTATACGTTATTACTGCTGACATTCATGCTCTCATTTGTATCTGAATTTATCTCACGCCATCTTGAGAAACTGAATCTCACTAAAATTTTCAGCCTGTGCTCAAGAGCTCTTTCTTCATTAACTGAACCTTGCCTCCCAGTAAAGAACCAGTGAGCTGTGGTGAAAAGATCCCTTTACATTCTTTTAGTTAAGTTACACAGATCAATTCATCCTTCTTAGAGAGTTTGCTGCAACAAGATTACTTCAGCTTAATAACCCTTCAAAAGGAGGATTCCATCTTCATGGGTACCCTGGGAGCCAGAGGGACTACTAAGAGCTGTTAGCTGGGAAGAGGAGGGCTGGAAGGATTGGGGTAATGCAAACTCCTTCAAACCTTTGATAGATTTATGTCTTATACAAACACTATCAAGTAGTAAACAAATATTCCCTTCTTTCTGAAGAGCTCAAAATCATTAGTAATTCACAATGTATGGAAGCTCACATTTTGCCTGCAAAGTAGATTATCCCTGTTTTAGACAGAGGGAAATGGAAGCAAAGGGAATTTATGTGATTTGCCTCAGGAGCAGATTATCATTCTGCCTTATTCACCAGACTGAGCTTCGCTTTTCCAGTACATAAAAACATTTATGCCTGAATGGAATTTGCAAGGGATATATATCAGGAAATTCCCTTGTAATGCTACCTGTTGATCTGTCAGTCCCTAGGGATGAATACATGCAATATGCATGATAATTTTCAACCAGATTGCATAACTTCAAATTTCCTTTTTGTTCAAACAGGGCCTGATCCCAAGCCTGTTGAATGATAAAACAGTCCACAGGAGCTTTAAATTAAGCTTATAAATATGTCTTCTGCTTTAAAATTTGATGTGTACCTTAACAAAAGAGTACTATTTCAGCTAGGACACATTTATTTTAAAGTGTAGCATCTACATGTTTATGTAAGAAGAATGATTATCAAGTTAAACACACAAAATCCAAATCTTTTTAAATAGCTGCAGATAATTTAAAATGAACTAATATACTTTACATCAAAGTACAGTCATAGTGTGTCATCTAATTTAAATGTTCAAAAAAAAAAAAAAGAGGGAAAAAAAAAAAAAAGCTTACAAAATGACCGGATTTTCACTTATACCAAGAAAAACGCAGATTTCCCTTTGAGAATGTTCTCTACCCTACAGCTGTTAAATTCGCTTTTATTCTGGAGAAGATCCGCTGGATGGCAGCATTGCTCCTCACAAATTGTAGAATCCATTCTTGGTTAAACAGGGTTTGTTACAGACTGCAGCCCAAGCGTGTCCTTTGCTTGTGCCGTGCGGAAGGAGGTGCCTTTGCCTGATTATTCAGAGGGATAGGGATTCTTCACATGCAGGTGCACTTAATCTTTTCAAGATGGAACAAAGCCCTATAAAAGCCACTCTCTGTTGTGTAAAACATAGTATGTCTGCTGATCTTTCATGTTGATTCAGCTTTTTGGGAGAGGGAGGGGACTACCGCAACAAAAGAGAGGTAGAGTAAAAGGTATGCAGCCTGCATGTTTAAGCAATAAGGAGATTGCTTCATTGTCTAGCATAAACCCTGCCAGTGTGCAATTTCCTTTTTCCTGTTCTCCAAATTAGTTGGTAGGACAAAGTTCCCCCAGGTGGGAATAAGTTCTCCAGGCTTCTTGCAAAAAGCTGACCAACAGTTCCTTGCACAATTCCATTTCTCCTTGAAATGACTGGAGAACTTTGCCAAGGTGACCTGCATCCTATTGCAGATTTTCTCCTAAACCTGCTGACATTAGTGGGGAATTTTACCATACCAGGTTTTTAACTGAATCCTCTGCTCCTATAACAGCTATATTTGGTTATGTTTCTACGAGATGTCTTTCTCCAGGTGGATAAACCAGGACAGTGGGGTAGGTTAGAATAGATAGTTTAACATAATGCAAATACAAACCTTTTGTAGGATCCAGATGTCTCAGCACTAAAAGTGATTTTGGTTCAGTTTCTGGTTTGTCAGCAAGATTACAGCTGAAGAAACTTCATCTCCAATGCCTTGGTTACAAGGCAGATTCAATTACCACTCTGTCATTGTTTTTCCCTGCCATGTCCCTGCCAAGTCCAACGTATCCCTCCTTAGTAACCTGCTCCTGCCAGCTAGTGCAGAGGCTTTCCTTGTAGTATCTATTGTAAGTAGCAATGTTATCACTGTGATTTACCACGCTGTTTGCTGACTTTTTGCTGTATGGCATTTCAGCCTTGCAGAAGTATTGTCTATTCCTAAGCCTTCTCGCTATGAAATACTATGATAAATCCATGGTCAATAAACATTTCTGCTTGTGACTATTTGGCTAGAGCTTCACAGCAGAAGCAGAACAAGGGCCCTGCTGACCAGTCAGGATGAGTAAGGTGACTGCTGATTTCCCTTCACATTCATCTCCCACCAATCATAGAATTCTTTGAGTTGGAGGGGACCCTTAAAGGTCATCTGGTCCAATCCCCCTGCAATGAACAGGGACACCTAAAGTTAGATCATGTTGCTCAGTGCCTGGTCCAGCCTGACCTTGGATGTCTCCAGGGGTTTGGGGCATCTATCACATCTCTGGGCAACATCTGTTCCGATGTTTCACTATCCTTATTGTAAAACGCTTCCTTCTATCCAACATGAATCTCCCCTCTTTTGGTTTGAAACCATTTCCCCTCGTTCTGTCATTTCAGACCCTGCTAAAGAGATTGTCTCCTACTTTCTTATAGCCCCTCTTTAGATACTGAAACAAAGAAGGAACAACCGAACTGCTTCTGAATGAGCTCTTGACCCTTCTTTATTTTCATATGGTGTCCTAAAAAATTTCATCAGAAACTGTGATACCTCTGATTATGCCAGATCTGATGTGAATATAACCAGGCCAGTACTGCATCACTTAGAGAAGCTCATGAAGAACTCCATGCAGGGCTGTCACTGTTTATGAACATCTGGAAACATTTTGTTTCAAAAGCATTATTTCTACTGTTTCAAGTAAAGGAGAATCTGCATCAGTAAATTAATTAGCATGCAGGCAACCAAGCATCAGTGTGGTTAAGAAATTATTGCATACATACTGTCCTAGTTTAAAGGAGCTCAGGAGCACAGTTCTTAGTAGAATAATCTTTCTACAAAATTATGTGTGCACTACACAAGCATATTCATCCCTCACTTCAGTCTGTAATAAAAATGTCTACCACTTGGAAAGAGCCACTGCAATTTTAAAAGTATATTCCTCATCCCATACCTAATAGCTCTTAAACAGAACTGAGACAGAGTAAAGAATTCACACCATTTCAGCTGAACCATGTAGATGAGGTGCTTGAATTGGTGAACTGGTGACAGGGAGTTCTGCTGAGTGGAGAAGAGTGCCTAGGGTATCGTTCACTTGCCTAAATTAAATGCCTAAAGCCACAGTGTGAAGAATATTTCCTTTTACACATATTTTATTAAGACATCAAGATTTGAATGTTTCTATCCAAATCATACTGCATATTTCTGTGATACTTATTGATTTTCTTGTTCCTATGCATTTACTTTGCACGTGGCAAAATAACAAGCTCTACTGCAAATGTAACGTTCAAAAATTCAAGCCCTACCAGATGGCTGCCTCTCAAGAGCTTTGGATCTGCTTGTAGAATATGCAGCTATCACCTCTGCTGCTCCAGAGGGAGCCTCAACAGAAAACACAGTCAGTTGATAAAATCCTCCACAAGTTGCTACAACACTTCTGCACAGCTGAAACTGAGAGCAAACAATCCTTGTTTGCTTTATCAATGCAATCTGAATGCAAACTACCCCAGAGGCTAACTCTGCATTAATGAAGTACAAAAATACACATCTTAGAGAGCAATTACCACATCTGAAATACATCCCCAGCCAGCAGCAACCATCCACTGAGCCATATCCAAAAACATACCAACCTCTTTCCATGTATTCATCACATCAGAAAGTAAGGTGTAGTAGAAGTGCTAAAGGAAGTCTGAGTCACTGTCTCTGTTTTAGGCTTTTGCCTATTGTACTTGGTGAAAGATGTCCATTTTCTTAGTGTCTTTGTTGACAGACATTGTCAACAGTGTATTTGAAGAGGAAATCCTATTGTCCACTCTGTAGCCTTCCTAAGGCTAAAAAAGTCAGTAGATCTTATCTGCCATTGCCTTATAGCAAACCTGTTTATATAATGATATACTAGCAAATTTAAAAATAGTTACAAAAAGAATTACAATGCTCTTGAATTTGTGTAACAGCAAATAGTATACTCAGCCCACGGAATTATGAAGTCTACAGAGGACACACAACTAGGTGTTGTACAACTATGTTGTATTTTTTCTTAATCTTTTTTAATGATGTTTTATTATTTACAAAAAAATATTCAACAATTTGTTTTCCTCAAAAGAATGGGTGTCACATGGCTAGAAAAAATAAACAAAACATCAACAATTTTGCTTAAAAGTTGAACTTCTTTCCAGGCAGCAATGAAACTAGTTAGCTGTCATGGTTTTATGATTTTTGGTTACCGGTGTTCCACATCATAGCATCATGTAGTGCACTGGATATCAAAGAGTTAATGCTCTAGTTCAGGGTACCTGCCCCAGAAGAGAAGAAGAACTACATACTACATAGCCCAGAGGACTTTGCATTATTTGTGTTTCTGTTTTCTGTTCAGAAGGAAAAGATAAAAAGCTGTTTGCAGATTACTTTCTCCCTTTTCGATCGCTTGGCTTGTCTCTGTTGCGGGTGCCATTTCATCACAGCATTAGAGTAAGGCCTTCGGTTTTCTCATTTTGTTTGATTTATTAGCTTAAATTCCAATTATATTGTATTATATTGTATTATAGTGTGTTATCTTGCATTCCGATATGTTATTTAGTAAATTAGTTTGTTTCTCCTCAGATCATTACTGCTGCTTTGTTTTTAGGCCCCCCTCTCTACCCTTTTTCCATTTTTCCCCTTTTCCCATTCCCGGGCCGTGGGTCTGTGGGTCCCCTCACACCACTAGTCACAGAACTGGGCCAAACCAGCCCGTAAAACGTTGACATTAGCATTTCTCACAACATTTCTCAGACTCATGTTCTGAATATTTAAGCATTTTTTCTTATTTAACTATTATTTATGTATTTAACTTATTTAACTATATTAACTTATTTAGCTATTCCATTTATTTTCCCCCCCTATTTTTTCCTCATAAGCACACAAACTTTAAAAAATCATACTTGAAAGCATGGGATGAAATTAAAATGTCATTGTTTGGGGCAGTAGCATGTACCTCTACTCTTTATGATGTGGAATTTATGATTCTTTCCACTGTTCAAGTGTACTAATTTCCCTGTGATTTATAGTTATCATAAGTGATAGAAAGTTACTGTACTTATCCTGTAGCAAAATGTGAAAGTGAGTAACTATTCTGAGAAAGAGAATGGTTTCTTGCACATCTGCCTTGAGTCCTGCCAACACAAAGGCCCCCATCAGCTAAGCTTCCTCACTTACAGGGATCTAGTTGCCTATCTGTTCCACTTCAGCTCTTTTCTGTTTTGACACTGAAAGTGATTTTGAACATGATGTTGTACTTTCATTCTTAGCCATTTAGATCTGCTTAACAGCAGAACATCTTAACAACAGACACACTGTGAATTACATGCATACTCAACTAATGCATGAGATATTTACTGAAACGTCTTGCTGTTTCTGATATCCTGGACCTGTTCTCTCTTCCTCAACATTATACCCACTTATGATTTCTCATATTAAATTTGACTTGAGTTGTGGTTATCTTCTCATCTTACTTTCAAAGAGCAATATGTCTGGAAGGATGTGGGTTATCTTGTTATATGTGAGAAAATATATTCACTGTTCTTCCACAGTTCCTCTTAGCCTTTATTTATTTATTTTTTTTTCTGTGAAAAACAGATGCAGATTTGCTGGAGGCTAAATCTGAAAAGAATCAAAGCCTGCCAAATGGTTGTACTGTTAACTGAGGGTGCAGTCTGAAAACCACTGTTCTTCTGTGTAGTGTTCTTGATATATTAGCTCTACGTACCCTAAGAAAGGTGCTTGACTAATACTGTAACTTCAGTATTCATTAATCTTCATAAGTTACTCCAGGTCTGCTGCATTAAGATAGAGAAATGATAGCAGTAAAATGATCAAAAAAGGTCATTTATTTTTTGGTTCATTGTTGTTATGTTGTATGTTTGTTTGTTTGTTTTCCGAACCTTCCAGTGCTAAGTGATCTTCCTTAGGAACCTGAGGTACTGAAGTACTGAGACTGATGCTATTTATTCTTACCAGGGACATAGACAGTGGGATTGAGTGCACCCTCCACAGGTTTATGAACGACACCAAGCTGTATGATGCCTTCAACACACTGGAGGGAAGGCATATCATCCAGAGGGACTTTAACAAGCTTTAGAGTTTGACCCGTGCAAACTTTATGAAGTTCAACAAATGTCAAGGTCCTACACCTGGGTTAGGGTAATTCCAAGCATGCATACAGAGTAGGCAGAGAATGAATTCAGAGGTGCCATGAGAAGGGCTCAAGGGGTGCTGGCTGACAAAATACACAATGTGAGCTAACATTGTGTACTTGCTAACAGTATCCTGGGCTGCATCAAAAGAAGTCTGGTCGACCAGGCAAGGGAGGTAATTGTTCCTCTCTGCACCACTATCATGAGGCCTCACATGGAGTACTGTAGCTCTGGGGCCCCCAGCTTAAGGACTACGTAGATCTGATGGAATGAGAGCAGAGGATGCTCAGATTGCTGGAGAACCTCTCCTGTGAAGAAAGGCTGAGGAAGGTGGGGGTGGTTCAGCCTGGAAAAGAGAAGGCTTCTGGGAGACCTCATTGCTGACTTCCTGTGGCTAAGAGGAGGCCTACAACAAAGCTGGAAAGGTACTGTCAATTAGGCAGCATAGTGATAGGACAAGGGTTAATGTTTCAAAACTAAAAGAGGGTAGATTTAGATTAGATATAAGAAGAAATCCTTCTGTTCAAAGGTGGTCAAGAAGTGGAACAAGTTTTACAGAGAAACTGTGGATGCCCCATTCCTGGATGTGTTCAAAGCCAGGTTGAATGGGGCTTGGGCAGCCTGAGCTGGTAGGTGGTAATCTTGCCCATGGCAGTAGGTTGGAACTAGATGAACTTGAAGTTCATTTTCAATCCAAACCATTCTATGATTTTATCATCATCTCATTCAGATAATTCCCTGCAGTGTCTTCTTTCTCTTTTGTGGAAACAGTCTTTAACTGAAGGGAACTGGGAACATCAGAAGATGAAGGATAATTTACAAAGAGATCTCCAAGTGGACAAAAACACAAGGAAATCCTTACAAATCATAACCAAAACTAAATCATATAAGCAGAAAAAAGAGTAAGAGACAATAAAGACAAAGATCAACTAACTCATCTGGATGGAAGCCATCACTGTGGGAAATGTAAAGCAGAAGGAAGTAGCAATCAAATATTCCCTTTATAAAGGGTTGACATCACTCAGTTCTCTGCTGGACAAGAATATCAAATTGTCTGTGCTCCCACTTTAGGAGAGTGGGAAAAGCCATACCTGGCTGTAAATTTTACTACCATTGTATTTTTGTTCCCTGGAGATTCTAGTCTGACATTAGAAAGACAAATACTGACACATCAGTGCAAGGTTATTCTACTGGGTGAAGACCTTTGTGAATATTCGTTTTGTCTTAAAAAATGGTAATTCAGTAAATTGTCATTTAATCTACTTCTGACAAGCAAAAGAAAATAAAACAGGTCTTACTTTCTGAGTCACTGGATTATCAAGAGCAGCAGGAGATTAGTGTATTGGGAAAGGAAGGAAAAGTTTTATGAGGATTTGGGAATCTTTCAGACCTCATCACCATCAGTGACCTCTAAGACCTTTCTATGTGAAAATCCTGTTGGACACCTGCTTCTCCCACTCAGTGGTTTGCAACTCCTTACCTATTATATTTGTCTGAGTATATTATGTTCTCTACAGAAATACAAAACTCCCTGTGTGAAAACTAACCCATATGGAAAAATCATGTTTTCCAGATAGCTGATCAAATATATTTCATACGTTTGAAAGATACCATGCAGTTTATACAGAACTGGCTTGAAGTCATAGTATGTATCAACTCTGAAACAAGATATGTTTTAAAATGAGGGAGAATATGAAAAAAGATTGAAATGTTTTTACAGTTAAATGCACATACACATACACGCACACAAAAAGAAAAGGTTTCATATCTGACAAAAATTGTGGTATGAAACTTGGATTGTTTAATAAATGCCATATATTTTGCAAATAATTCTGGGATAGTACAAAGACAAGGAATGTAGAAATGCATATGTAGAATATGTAGAAATGCATATCCATTTATTTAGGAAGGGTGCATAGACTTTTGGCTTCAGACTGTTCTGACTGAGGCATTCAGGTAATATTACTGAGCTGCACTTTTTATCCTTGGGCTAAGTTCACAGCTCTTAAGTAGCATGAGCAGTATTTCCTATATGTATTGTAATGAAAAAAAGAAATATGTTAATGAAGATGTGACAGTATCTAAGTATCTAAGTGCCGGTATAGATCAAATCACATTCTGAATGTATGCCTGAAAAAATTGTAAAGATTGCTTGGACTAATAAAAACTTAGCTATGTTTGCATTAAGATTGTGATAATACTAAACCTCCAAAGTTTGATTAGTATAAAAACTTCTAAAGGAAATCAAAGTGGTTTAAGAAGTTATTTAAGTGGATTATTCTTTCCCAACAAAGAGCTGTACCATTTATTGTGATATTCAAAGTAGCCCACAAAGAGAAAGACCACTCATAAAAGAAATGATTTGAAAAAATATACATGCTTTTAATTAAATATTGAAGAAACCTTGCCTGTTTCTACAATGTATCAGAAAGGTTAATGTTTGATGAAGATTGAATAAATAATCCTTCAATTCAATCTTAATCTAAATTTTAGTCTAACATTTATGAACAAATGCCAAGATGAATAGTCATTGAAGTTTCAAATATGTACAGATGTCTTTCCTCTTTCAGTTGTCTGGTATTCCACTCCAATGGTGAATTCTGATTGTGGGCAATGTGCTAAATGTTCACATATATACACTGACATCTACTCCAGTCTCCACACACGCTTTGGTTGATAGAAAAGTTCACACACCAAACAATGAAATCCTGACAGTATTTTAAAAGTTCCTTAAGTAGGAAGCATAGTGCATTTTACAAGCAGCACAAAATGATCCTGATCCTTCAATGAATACACGTAGTGTTTCTAGAAGCAGAGTTGTCTCTTATCAGTATAGTTTTCTGTTATTTATTGAATTAATTTGTTTTTAAAGAGCACTTAGAGTGGTTTATCTAGACACTAGACTATGACACACATGTGGAATCAGGTTTTTGTTTTTAGTTATTCCTCATATGAGTAATCAGAAACAAATTATAATCAGTACTATTATTAATGATGGCTTATCACAGATGTCATCATAATTAATTTCCCATGATGCTTATGAAAATAAAATGGATAATGATAGGAGAGGTATGCTGCTATTTTTTGCATTGTTCTGAGTTCAGCTGGGCAATCGGTTTTCTCATGTAGTCTTCAGTTAAAACATCTTTCTCATTTTTCTCTTTTATTATGGCAGTACTTGGCAATCAGTTAGTTGTTGTGTTGAAATAGTTTCTTATTAGACTAATCGCTAGTATCTCACTATTCTCTGGAGCTTCTTGGCAGCTGACTACCTCCTTGCCTTTGGTTGCGATCACACTTTTTGTGCAGGTCATCTTCTTATTTGTGAATAATATGATTAAACATGGTAATTCACAAGACTTCTTTCCACCTTCATGATCTACACCAGAAAATAAAAAGTACTGTATCTAAATACCTCTCTAGGGACCACTGAGTTTTTAATCATTTAAATTCATACAGATTTTTTTTGTCATTTATAAGAATAGATCAATGATCCTTGTGAGTTGCTTCCAACTAGGGATATTTAATGATTCTATGATCTTTATTGTTTAACTAACTGGAGCTATACATACGTGGAGTTATATTCATATTTCTCTCTTGTGAAATCCTACTTGGAATATTGCACTTGTCTCTGGGACCCACAGCACAAGAAAGACATAGACCTGGGTCCAGAGGAGGTCCATGACTATTATCAGAGAGGCTGGAGCACATCTATTGTGAAAGAAGGCTGAGAAAGGTGAGGTTATTTATTCTAGAGGAGAAGGTGGTTCCTTACAGCCTATTTAAAGGAGGCTTGTGGAGAGATGAGGACACTTCTTCAGGAACTATTGTGATAGGATGAGGGGTAGCAGATTTAAAATGGATGGTGAGTCACTGTAACAGGTTGTCCAGAGAAGATGTGGATGCCCCATCCCTGGAGGTGTTCAGGATACTCAGGTTGGATGGAACTTTGGGCAGCCTGATCTTGAGGAAGACATTCCTGCCCACTGCAGGGGTGTTTAGTATTATATGGTCCTGAAGGTCACTTTCAATTCAAATCATTCTATACTAAGATTTAGTAGCCTGATCTGTTCACCTGTCTCAAATCGCAGACTGTACCTTAGACTTTCATAGTCAGGAATTAAATTGTTCACATTGATGCAGAGTTCTTGTTGAACTGCTACAGGGGCTATTTATTATTACGACAAGAACCAAAGTATTATTTAACCTAAGTATAAATATATAGAAAATATCATGCACACAAAATGCAATTAGCAAACTTTAAAAGCAGTTATATTTTGGAAAACAATTCTGTGGCAGAAAACAATGAATGAATAAATCTTCTATTTTAATTATTTAAAAGACATGCAGATGGTGATTATAGACTGATTACTCAGGGACTACTCTAGTATAAATTTGTGGGTGAGGGATTCTGTGACATTAGATTAATCTTGCATATAACAAGTTCAGAATATACATTATAAAGTACCATTCTTTACACGATAGGTTAAAGATATGAAACTGTGTACCAAAAAGTTATTGTAGATGGTAAGTATTTTCATAAAGGTTGGAAAAGTTCATGGAAAACCAGTAGAGTTGCACAGAAACCACTTCCAGACCAGGAGGTTCCTGGGCTGCATACTGTTGCAAGGTAGTAGATGATTATTCTGATAAATTATCACTATCTTTCTTTGTTATATATTTATATATACATTGATTTTGTCCAGTGTTGTGGATGAACTTTTTATCTCACACTTCTGAAGGCATGCTCTTATGTTATAAAAAATTAATGATTACACGTTCTTCAATTGATTTTCTAAAGTACCTAAGAGTTTTAAGAGACTAGGTCTCCCTAAAGAATAATGAGTCCTGATCTTTGAGAGTCAAAAAAAAAAAAAGAAAAAAAAGAAAAAGAAAAGAAAAAAAAATGACTCTAAGGAATTCTTAGGAATTCTGGAGTGTAGTTTACCGAAGACACCTCTACACCTCTATCTTAGAGGTTACTAGGCTATAATGAAATTCTTGGGCCTGCGAAAGAAGAGTTTCATAAGAAAATGAGAATTCTCATGACAGCTGTAATTTTCTGCCCCCTTATCAGCTGCACATAGCAAAAACAGATTCTTTCATATCAAATTTGGGAAACTTGCCTCTTTGAAAATGGGAACTCTGGAAGAACAAAAATAATAACTGAAAACAAACGAAAAATGAATCATAAAATTTCAATCCCAATGACAAAGTATTTGGGTGAGGTTAAAGTACAGTATGTGAAGAGTGGGAATAATTGTTTTTTCTTCTGAAATGTGAAGATACTTTTCTGCTTTAAGAAAGGTATGTATCAGATCAAAGCAGAATTAGATCTGGAGGTTCTTTTTTACATTTACTGCAGCTCTGACCCTTAAAGAAACACTATGACAGACTCTGAATTTCCCACTCCTGGATATTCCAGATTGACAACGACAAATACCCTTCCCTCCCCTATCCTTTCGGTTTAAGCTTATAGATTTGAAAGGAAAGCATTCATACTGCATTTTCTACATATACTTGTGAAATCTGGATTCTAGATTCCCTTCCTGAGGACTGAATTCAGCTGCCTGTTTGCTTTCAATGTGCAGCACCTCCAATCCATGACTAATGCTTTCCTTACATACTCCATTTCAGTTCTGCTCTTTCCCCAGTGCTTGCTATTTTCTTTTGGCAGTATTCACTAGAATCTCTTTTATATTTGTGTCAGCAAGAAACCATGAGCACAAGATGAAACAGATAAATAAAGACACTTCAAGACAGAAATTTTCCATTTTATGTATGAAGTTATCCAGTGAATCACAAGGAGTCTGGTTTACAGTATCTTGGTAATGAGCTGCAAGCTAGTATTTCTAGTACTGCAATTTTATTTCAGCCCCCCAAAACACTATCGTGATCATGTTTGCCTATAATTGAACAAGCAGTCCCAAATGCTTTCAGAAAACATAACTTTTCTTGTTCCTGAGGAAAAGAGAGAGAAATTTGTTTATGAAAACTGAATGCTGAACTGAATAAGGTATCTTCTAAATAATGAATACAAGGAACAAAGTTCTTATGGGGCAGGTTATCTCATTGCTATTGATTGAAGAAATGTTTGCACCATCCTCTGAAGCAGTTGATAATTCCTTTCTTCTGAAATATGGTACTGTGTGACACATACCAATTTTGTAGGCCAGTATTGCATTTTCTATATTCATTTATTTTTATCATTTCAGGAAAGATGTGGAAAAAAAGAAAACCCAGACTCAAAACAGTTGGCTTAAAATTTAGGCTGAGCTCTTTTTATGATGTGAAAATATACTACTTTTTAATACAAGAAGTTTATACCCCCTAGCAGTGTTTATATGAAAAACCGACAGTTCTACTTAGTTTTCTTCGGTAAGTTTATTTCATCATAAACATCAAAATCTACAGCAGAAACCTGGGAAGTCATTGTCTGGTGCTGAAAGGTGCCAATCACTTTTCAAAGTGATAATAGATTGACACATAATTCCAGAGGTAGAAAGGAAATCTAAACTCATATGTAAAACAAATAGTGTGATCACATCAGCATTTGTTACTCGTATACCAAAGAAGTCAAATGCAAAATCAAGGCTATGTGATATGTCAGTGCAATGTCATATGTATATGGAACTAGAAATGTAATGCCCTGTTTCTTTAAATCCGTACTACTCATTCTCTACCATGATAGATTTTCATATAGGGCCTAACTTTTTCTGAATTCCCAAAGTCCTTATAAATGATACGGTTTAGCTGTAAATCCTAACTTGATCCTGTTTCATTAGAGTTAATGGTAGAATTTCCAGTGCTTACAATGGAAGCAGATTTCATTCATTTCCAACCTTTTTTTTTTTTTTTTCCCTGTTTTTTACCTGTCTATTAGGTCTATAGTTCTAAAATGAAACGGATCAATGCCTGTGTGTTTCCCTTTCGAAGAGAAGACTGGGACTTCATAGGTTAGCAATAATTATAATCACTCCTTAGATGCGTTGTGAAAATGGTATATAATTTTACAGTCATAGAATCACTGAATCCTTAAAGTTGGAAAGGACCTTTAAAGGCTACCTAGTACAGCTCCCCTGCAGTGAACAGCTTACAGCTAGATAGTTAGCTCAGAGCCTGGCCCAGCCTGACTTTGAATGTCATCAGTGACAGGGCTTCAACCACACATACAAGCAACCTGTTCTGGTGCCTCACTACTCTCACTTTAAAAAAACATTTTCCTTATATTCAACCTAAATCTACCCTCTTTAAGTTTGAAATCATTTCCCCTTGTCCAGTCACCATAGACCCTGCTAAAGAGTCTGTCTCCTTTCTCATAGCCCCCTGTTTAGATACTGAGAGACCACTATCAGCTCATCCTGGAGCCTTCTCTTTTCCATACTGAACAGCCCCAGCTCTCTCAGTCTGTCCTTTTTGGATTTGATCCTGCAGCCAGTTCTCTGTCCATCGTACAGCCCACCCATCAAATCTGTATCTTTCCAATTTGGAGAGAAGGATGCTGGAGGGTACTGGTCTTACTGAAGTCCAGATAGATGACATATGTGGCTCTTCCCTTGTCCATTGATGCAGTTATACCATCATAGAAAGCCACCATAGAAGGTCAAGCAGGATTTGACCTTGGTAAAGCCATGCTGGTTCTCCCATATCACCTTCCTGTCTTCCATGTGCCTTAGCATAGATTCCAGGAGGATCTGCTCCATGATCTTTTCCAGCACAGGCATGAGACTGGCAGATTGGTTGTTCCCTAAGTCTTGATTTTTACCATTTTTAATTTAATTTTTTTTTTTTTTTTGCATTGTTATTTTAGTGGGATTGTGGTGACTTGGATAAATGCTTCAGATTTCCAGAGTTGTAGAGCAACAAATGGATAATGTAACATACTTCATTCAGGATATTCTACCAGTTTGGAGACACTGAAATACTAGGTAGTGCACTAGGGATGTGGTTTCTCAGCACTGACAAATTAAGTTCCAATTCCAAAAGGCAGTATAGGGGGAGAATACCAGGATTGACTTACCTTGAGAAAATTCGTATGCATTCCTCAGTAGAGTTCATTACTTCCTTGTGATATATGTGCTAATTCTACAGTAGAAATCCAACTAGCTCAACTAGTCTGAGCATGAATATTGAATATTTATTTGAACCACTTTATGTCCCTAATGAGCATTTCCTTCTTAGTGGGGCATGTTTTTACTTGGCTTGCAAGAAACTCATTCATACTAATGACTGAATAGATAATAATGTGTTTAGATCTCTAGATTTGAACATAAAACTAAATTACAGATACTGGTAAAATCTGAATATAGGCTATCAGTTTGTGACCTTGTTCCCTATGAATATTAAAATATTTTTTTCATGTTCTCCCAATTAAAAATATTCAGATGAGCGCTGCTCCAAAAGTAATGCCTCCTATTTTATTCTGTGAACCCACAGTGTCAGAGACAGATGTTGGTGGTATGGCAGGAGAGGTTGCTTTCCTCCAATACTCCATTATATTTTGTGGTTGCACAACAGATGACAGCAGAAGAGTAATCTGACAAATTGGCATCTGACATGAAGTGTGTATGAAACAAAAGTGTGTAATTGAATACTTCCAAGCAGAAAAACTTGCACTCACTGACATTCATCGACAACTACTGAATGTTTGTGGTGACTAAACAATGGATGTGAACATGATGAGGCAGTGGGTGGTTCATTTCATCACTGGCAACAGCTACATGAAAGACAAGCCACAGTCTGGACAGTCATGCATAGCTGTCACATCATGAAAAGATAAGTATCTTGATCGGCTCATCTATACAAATTGGCTAAGTATGGTGCCTATGTTGAAAAAGAGTGTACTGTAGCTGAGAATTTGTTCTATCAAATAAATAGGAGGCATTAGTTTCAGTGCCATGTGTATATTTTGGCATTCTTTATTTCTGCCCATGGACCTCTTCCAGCATTTTTAGTGATGATACAAAAACTTTTCCATTAATCACAATGCAATTTCTGAAAGCACCATACCTGTGGAGCCTTATTTAAGTTTTCACTTCTTACAGATGCAGAAACACCACAAAAGGATTCAGGGTTAACACCAGTTTCTAATATTTACAGTAACAGTCTTCTAATAGGCAACAGAGTGTACAATTACAAACATATTGTCAAATCACAATGAATATCAAATTGGAGAATTTTTAGATGATGAATGGCCATTATTTGCTGAGCATGCACATGATCCACTCCGTCCAAATAAGATTTTTTTAACTGCGTTGTGTCTGCTATTTTGACATGCAACAGTGGTCTTAACTGTAAATAGTTTAATACTTCTACATTCAACTCCTATAGTTAATGAAGATAACAGAGATGTGTGAAATATTTATCATAGTTTGAATTCTTGTTATATTTAATTGCTTTACACTGGCATTTAACTGTCTAGCTTTCATATATAACATTTTGAACCATAGCAAATAGCACAGAAATTGAGATATGTTTCGGTACTCTGAACATTTGATAGATTCCAGACAATAAAAAAGGCAGTGGAACAGAGCTTTATTTATTTGGTTGAGGATTTAGCTAAGTGTGTTGGCTAGCATTAACGACAAAAAATTCAACTGAAAATTTCTAGAAGCACTGGGGTGTTTAAAAGAGTGATGTTTGCATATAGTTGCATTAGTAATGGAAAATGCAGTGAGAATTCTGCAATGTTCTAACAGACCTAAGTCAGTTGCATCCTTTAAATTTCAATTATATCATAACAAAAGATTATTTTTTCCAAACTATCTAATATGAAAAAGAGAATAAGATTTTTTTTTTCTTCTATAGTGCAAGCCAAACTGCTATTAGACAGGGGTAAGAGTTGAGTTTATGTAGACTAGAAATTAAAAATCAAATTGTATTGACTGACATGGAGTGACTTGCATGAAACTACTCCTACAGATATGGACAGCATTGTATCCTTAAGTCATGACTGAGCACGGAAAAATATGCGTAAGTGGTTGTCTCATTTAAGATTACTGATCAGCATTCAGATGCTTTAAAAACAAACTCAAAGCCCAGTGAAGTGAGAAGCTTTTTATTATGCTCACTGTGCTTTACTCAGCTCCCTGTTCTTTTTGCAGCACAGTCTCCAAAACAACCATCAGATATAACTAAAACTGTATTTTTATTTTATTTTATTTTATTTTATTTTATTTTATTATGTTTTCAAAACTGAACTCATCACATTTTAACAATATTCTTCTGTAAAACCATTTCTGGATTAAAAGCTAGTATTTAAAACCCTTAGTCTGTAGTGAATTGACTTAGACAAAATTATAAATCCCCCAAAATCAGGCTTTATAATAGAAGTGCTGACAAAAGACTAACAAAATGAGCACCAGTGGCCTTACTGTAATGGTAAAATAACAAACAAAAGAGGAAACTTAAGCCTTCTTCAGAGGAACTTTCACAGTCTGTCTGTTTGTTCTGGTTTACTGAACTATTCAATGTAGTATTATTCATTGAAAGCAGAGTTTATGGGAATGAATTTTTCTGTATGGTTCTGCAAACCACGAAAAAAGTTGACATGTGAGACCGAAAGTCCTAAGGGAATGGTCATTGCAAAACATAGCTGAAATATCTGCAGTTTTTTTTGTCTACTCTTTTCCACTCTTGCCTCCGGCTATAGAAATAGATGAGAAATTACAATGAATACTTATATTTATGAGATGTACTGGAATATCTAGCAGAATTAGCACGACTACTTTATCGTGTCACCATGTAGAAACATGCACCTTTATTTACCTTTGCATAAACACTCATAATTCATTCTAACACACTTATAAAAAAAGATTATCTTGAAATCCTCACTGCAATGAGTACAATATATCCGCATGAAGCATAGAAGTATTGCAGGCTCCAGGAATACCCCATTCTGAGGAACGTAAAGATGAGTTTTGTTTACAGGACAGACAACCAGATTTAATTTACACAAATCTGTAAGATGCAGTGGCCTAAAAAAAAGCATTGGATCTTTAACCAAATCAAGACTCATGTTTCAAAACCAGTTCAGTGTGCCTCAGATGCAGCTCAGTGGTACATGTTAGTGTATTAGTAGACATGGCAAGCTTGCACACCGTGTGAATGCATAACTTTTGTTTTTCATGAGATCTTTCTTCTTTGCTCAAAGAAGAAAGGTCATGATTTCATGCACATTAATTATTAGGAATAGTTTAGGTGTATATTTTTGTAGGGTTTTTTCTGCTTTTCTGTGTCAGCTAAATAAGGTCAACAAAATTAAATCAGAGAAGTACTGTTATTACTGATTGGTTATTTCAGAAAGACATATCTGCATTTGGAAGAGAAATAACTGCAGATCATCAAGGATGAGCCTATTTACCTGAAAATGCCAGGTTCCAGTCCACAGACTGTAAGCCCTGTAGCAGCATAGAGTAGTATGGAGCAGGACTTCCCTCATACTTATATTTTATTGAAGATTATTTTATTTTAGCTTTCAGCATTATATCAGTGCCTCTATTGCATGCTAAGACTTGCGGCCTCAAACAACTGGTCTGGTATATTCATAGAATCATAGAATCAAATAGTTCTCAGAGTTGGAAGGGACCTTTAAAGGTCAGCTAGTCCAACTCCCCTGCAATAAACAGGTCTTTTTAAATAGCTTCTAGATTTGCCTAATACAAGGGTATGCAGACAACAGACAAAAATTGATTTACTGTACTTGATATCAATGAAAGCTAGCTTCCAAAAGGAAGCAGCATAGCCATACTAATCCGTTAGACTGGCACAGCCAGGCTGATAATTTTGTTCATGGGCAGAGTACAGTGATGTGGATAAGTGCAACTTTACCTGCACAATTTACCTACACGAGAGCCAAAAAGGCTGATGATAACTTTGAAGTTTTCATTTTAGACATTACTACTTTGTACTCTTCAAAAATAAACAATAAACACCATTAATAAAAATAGCAACCTTTCTGGCCTAATAAACAGAGCTTATATACATTGATAACGTTATATTGGCAACAATGCATTCCACATGCTCATGAAGGTTACAGGACACATTTCTGGGTAAACAGTCAAGACAGTGAACTTCAAATATTTGGAAGAAATGTTTATTTAACAACTGAATACATGCTAAAAGAAATAATTTACAGCAGCAGTTTAATTACATTTTTTTCTCTCCAGTTTTCTAGTTCCCATCTGAATTGAAGTGATAGATACTGAAGCAGAATTATTTACTATGCAGTGAGGAATGTGCTTAAAGAATAAGCACATTATTTTGGCACTGATATAGCAAATAAACCACCTTATCAGCTGTGTGGCAAAATCTTGCATTTTAGTATTATGCTGAACACACTGAAATGGAGTACCTCTAGATAACAGTACTTTACAGTGTACCTCCTTATCTAGTCAAAAATATTTACACCTCTTTTGGCTAATGTGTAGGTAGCAAAAACCGAACTATTAAACACATACCATTGATATTCACTAAATAATACATAAAAAGGATCAGTAAATGCGCATTCACATGCATTTAATTTAATTTTTTTTTTACATTGTGACTTTAGTGGGTCATGAAGATTTAGTTCTGTTCTGCAAAGATGCACATTTTCTCAGTTTGATGTTATAACTAAACATAATCATACAGTTTTTAGGAGCCATTGAACAAATTCCTGTCTTCAGTGATCATGCAAGTGCGAAATGTAGATGAATCAGATCTGATGTATTTTTGTTCCTTTCCAACATGTATCTTGAGAAAAAAAACTCAAGTTTTATGGTTATAAATGAAATCCTTTATTTCTTTCCCACAAAAACACAACTTCTTACTTTTTATTAAGTCTATAGGTTTAGTGGGTTTTACTGATGATTAACAGAAACACTGATATTACCTTTATTGTCAACCCTTATGATGCATTAAAAAATAATGACAGAAATGGGGGTATGAGCTTTAATGAAGCTGCAGGGCATACTTCTATCTATGAATTTATTAAGGCCTATGTTCTTTGGAAAAAAAGTTCATTTCACATCAGTATTAAATGTTGTTTTAATTTGACCATAATATCAACAGGAAAATCAACCATTTCTATTGCTGGTTTAATTATCTGCCCTCTTCTTTATATGAGAGAATACAAAAACATAAACAAGACAACTACTTATGTCAGTGAGGAGTGGACTGAAGTTAGTAAGACATCTGATGATATCTATTATCCAATTAGAGTGCCAGGTCTTGGTAAAAACATCAGCTTTTGTAATTTTCTTCCCATTAATGATATTTGTTTTTGTTTTTGTTTTTTTTTTCTATACAGAAAAACACATATAAGAATCCAGACTTAACTTAATCTGCTTTTTTCTTAAGGAGTGGTGAAAGAGGTTGGTATGCATTTGAGTTATAAGTTGCTATAAAAATGAGCACAGTACAGAAAAAAAAAGTTAAATCATAATATCATTAAGATGTAAGAAAGGAAAATAAGTCATTTGTGTTCTGTTGAAATCAACTTGTATTTTTCCACTGAATTCTCTTGAGGTTAATTTTAAAACTGTTTCCTTTTGTAATGACCAGCATTCTAGAGACTCAATGGTACACAGTAGCCCCACACAAAACACTGAAGAGTGTTCTGTGATTACAAATAAATACTTCAGCTGACAACAATGCTCACAAATTAATCGAAGGCTGAAAATTAGTACTTCCATACAGGAAAGAATGTAGTTGAACCTATGTTTTAATCTATCCCTATTCAGCACATCACAAAAACAAGGGAATTTGACACCATTCTATTGTTCACAAGAGTGAAAATAAATGATCACTGGAGTCAAAGTAAATGTAGGAGAGTTAAAGTTGCTTCAAAACTAAGTTCCCAAACACTTTCTGTGGCCTCTCAGTCTTGTCTTGCTCAATTCAATGATTTTTTTTTTTTTTTCCCCTAAGGAATTAAATGGTAAAAAACTTTCAAGTTCATCATCTGCAAAAGATTCAAAGGAGACTGAAGTGATCAGATCTTAAAACCAGATTGTTATGAAAGCAAGAAGCTAAGTTTTCATTAATTAGGATACTTTAATTAGTGAGAGGCAAGGGGACTGGGACGTATTGTGAGAGCTGCTTTCACAGCAGTTGTGTTATTCTGTTTATGATAAGGCTAATAGTGTTGTGATTGATAAATTAAATAATCTGGGGTGAATAACAGCAAAACAGATCAGTCATCAATACAGACACACTTTTATATAAAAAGCTACTTTAGCAAACTAAGAACTTTGTTCTAGTAACTTTCCCCACAATTACATTACTTGAAATTATGCCATTTCCTGACTCCATCAAAATAAAATATGGAAGGGTGGAGGAAGATAACCTCATGAGAACTGGACACCATAGAACTGGAGACCAAAGGCACATCTGTGCTGAGGTGAATAAATCCACTACTTGTATCCCTAAACTGACTTATGGTGCAAGTGCATTGTCTGTTTTACCCTGTTGCTCTCCTGTACAAAATAAGACAGAAGTGCAGGACCAAATTATCTGTTAGTATAAAATAGTCTTAAGCTGAATTGCACCAATTTACTACTGCAGCAGACATCACTCCCAGATAAAACAGTCCCTTAGATTTTAAAACAGAGAGCTGGTTGTGAGGTTATGGCCTAGAGCATTTGAATGCATTTGGTCTAGTTCTTTGCTTCAGGTGATTTGGCCCACAGAAAGAATAAAACACTGGGAATCAGTAGTGTGGACACATTTTCTACCACTGAATTGGGAACCATACACTTTAAACTGAATGCAAAGTTCGTTCAAGGATGTATGACAGTCTATTAGTGACATCATTTCAATATTAGCATTCACAAATATTTACTAACCAAGAAAGAAAATGTGTAATTAGTAAAGGGTATTTTAATGCTATTTACCTTTTTTTATTTAATTAAAAAAAATATACAACTGAAAATCAATGCTCTCCTCTTCATTGGTTCAGTCTACAGCAAAGTATTATACAAGTTGAGTCAATTCAAATACCATACTTATAGAAAAGAATGTAGAAGACTTCCATGCTACACGGTGACTTTCATGTTAAAATAGCTTAGTTTTTAAATTGCTTTGAAGTTACATGTCATAAAGATTACTAGGATAGTGGGGAGGAGATTAACTGCATTGTGACCAGTTCCCCTGGAAAGTTTTCCAAACAAAAGAGTAAAGTAGCTCATAATTGGAAGTTGTCTTTTTTTTTTTTTCCCCTCTAAACCAATAATTAGGAAGTACAATATTTCTAAGACAAAGAGGCTAATCTATTTTAGAAAAGAGCTAATGTTTGCTGCATATTTTTCATGGTATATTTAAATTATAGTTTTAATAAAATACATCTTTAGATCAAAGCTGAAAGAAGTCATCAGTAGTAGGCCAGTGTACTCCACATTTTTTTGTTCTTCTAGATGATGAATGGCTTATGTTGTTAAGATTTCCGCAATCTCATTCAGCATTGTTTTTCCTCTTCTAGTACTCATAAACAGGAGAACTGGTAGACAAAACAAGAACAAATCCTTGTGTCCAATCACGTGTTTAGACATTCATCAGCTTAATGAGTTCATGCAGTTTTATACATAGTCTAGGAATGGTGGTGCTGATGATGAAAAGTGGGTTTTGTTTTTCTTGAAGACGACAGCATGAAATACAGCATTTCATTTATATCTCAGGCAACAGAGAAAGCAAAACCTGCCTGCTGAACTCTTGTAGAACTTTTTGAGCAGTAAGCTATGTCCAGCTGAGTGTTCATCCTTGAAACTCTGGTCTACCTGGTCTTAGAATCAGAGCAGAGACGAAGGACTTACTAGGAAAGTTAGAAATATATTGTATTTAAACCCGGTGGAAATTGTTTGAGCTTTCAACTCTTGTAAACATCCACTTAATGCCATGAAAAAGTTCATGTATATTGCATTTTTTTTCCAGTTATCTGTCTATACAAGTTTCTACTTAGATGAGGTTTCTAGAGGTAATGTAGCTCAGACACTCCGTGGTGCCCTCTCAAATTCATGGGTCCTCCTGTTCCTACCTTTTTTATTCTCTTGTAGGTGCTTCCACTTATTTGTGTTCACCTGCGCATTGGCAGGCCTTTGCCGGCGCTGCTTGCGGTCTCTTTTCCAAACCTGCTCACAGAATTCATCCATTGTGTTGAGATTGGGGTGATTGATTAACTGCATGAAGTCTCTATACCAGATCTTTTGACTAGGAGTCATGCTATTGGTAGCATCCTTGGTCTTGGAGGCATCGCCGTCTTCTTCCTTATGGAGCAGCTCTTCCAAGTGGTCAGTATCAATTACTTCCAGTGTCACTTTGAGCAAAGTTTGAATGAAGCCATGCTCCACAGCATGACAAAAATAAATACCAGAGTCTCTCCGTTGAAGACTTCGTAGCAATAGGCCCTGTTCTGTCCGGATCATTCGATCATCCACTTTTATCTGTATCAAAAAAAAAAAAATATGGCAATTTCAACAGTTATCCTTCATATATCTCCAAAGTTATCCCCTAATCATACTAGTTTCTCAGTATCGTTCCTTTCAGCTTCTAAAACTTGGCTAAAAAAGACCCAAAAACACAAGAATAGAAACCTTTTTAGTCTGTAGTTGTAGAAGGATCCAATACTCTGGACAAACTATTCATGCGTTGAAAAAAAAGGATAGAGTATGAAGAATTCATTCATTTGTCCCATCTGCTACTCAATAAATTTCAGTAGCATTTCTGTTAGATGGAGTTGTTAGTTAGATCAGAGAAAATGCAAACCCTTAATCAGCAGATCCAGCATGGATTCATTTGACTTAATTATAGATGCCACATTTACCATTATATTTTATTTAAGCACAAATATATATGTGGGAAAGGTCACCTCTCATTCGATTGTTCCTCACAATAGACACACTTATTAATGGAAAGGGAATCTGGATAAGTGGAGAATTTACAAAGGAACAGTAAGGATTAAACCTCAAATGTTGAATATTCAACACACAGCTTTCCAAAATATTGTATATTTCTGAATGAATTGACATCTAGGAATATAACTTCCTTTTGTGAATCTATGTGGAGTTGTGAATAGAAAAGGTATGAAACCCATTAGCTGCTCTCTCCATAAAGAATAAATTCTAAATGATTTTCTATTCATGCAAATAAAGCAGTAAGCAAAAGTATATAATCTTTTTAACTAAGTAGTTAGTACATGTTTTAAAAAAGAGTGTAGTCTGTGTATATTTCCAAAAGCTGTAATGCAACACACAAGCTTTTGTTTCCTAGCTTGATTTCACTTCATACCAGAGTAGATTATTCTCTTAAGACATGTGTGACCTAGCTTGACACTAAGACACTAAGAACCTGGGTGAGTAATAATGTAAGAATGCTGGTGACAAGGGAAGAAGGAAAATAAAGTATCAGCTTTGTGTAATGAAGCAGAGAAAGTCCATATTTTTGCCC
This sequence comes from Gallus gallus, assembly GCF_016699485.2. Lineage (NCBI taxonomy): Eukaryota > Metazoa > Chordata > Aves > Galliformes > Phasianidae > Gallus > Gallus gallus. The sequence goes on along the minus strand of NC_052532.1, from coordinate 9,570,826 downwards.
CTATGAATATTGCTTTTGATGAAAAAGGTGTACAAATTTTCATACCCGTGGGTTGACTACATTTCCCAATTCCTCTTTCTGACTCTGTATTACCTGTAGTTCAGTTTTAGAGCATGTAGTGAATAGAGAATACTTCTGTTAAACTACCTTTCACAAAGTCAAGCAGAATAATTAATAATTAGAGTGATGTGGTTTTTGTTTGTTTGTTTGTTTTTTCTTCCACAATTAGTTTTCAGGTCTTTGTAATATTTAAATTCAACATAGCATGGACCATCTGTGAAAGGAAACATGAGTAAATCTGAAATATTTGAATGAAAAACTCTGTTTTTCAGGGAATATGACCAGGGATAGTGTATGAACATTTTATGATATAAGTCTGCAAACCTTCTTGGAGACTTTTAAAGATTCCAGAAAAACTTCTTCAAATTGAAATATGGATAGGAATTATTCTGGGAAGGACTGAGATTCAAGTACGTCTTCATGTAAAAGACTAGTTACATCTCTTAATTTTTTCCACTATACCTCAACTTTGTGGTCATCATTTTGCTTCTGGAATTGCCAGTAGACTATGGCACGTTGAGATTTTGGACTGCACTCAAGAAAAGTGCTGCTATTCTCTACTCCATAAATAATCTTTTCCTCCAGGGTCTGACCACTTGGGTTATCTGTAAAGCAAAAATAAATAAATAAATACATTAGAATGACCAAGAAAAAGAAGTCTTAATTATCAAATAAATTCATCTGTTTACTGTCATGATTTTATGATTTTGGTTATCAGTATTCCACATCATAACATCATGCAGTGTACTGGGAGTTAAAGAGCAAATGCTCTACTTCCGGGTACTTGTCTGGAAGAGAAGAAGAACTATGTTCCCCAGAAGACTGTTCAAGTACTGTTATCATTCCTGCTCAGGGGAACAGATATAAGGCCTGTAGGTCACCTGACCTGGGTCCAAGCCCTTTCTTCTCGTCTCGTGCTCACTTTCGGATCGTCTCACTGCTGCTCCTGACTGCATGCAAGGCTTCAGTATTAGTGTAAGGCCTTTAGATCTTGGACAATCCTTCTCTCAATTATATTTGATTTTATTAACAGTTATATTGAATTATATTGTATTACAGTGTGTTATTGTGCATTCCAACACTATATTTAGTAAATTAGTTTGTTTCTCCTCAGATTGTTGCTGCTGTTTTTTTTAATTATTCTTTTTGTGGGGGGTACCCTGTTTCCCTTTTCCGGAGGCGCGGATTTTGCAAAAAATCCCTCCACCCCACTAGTCACGGAACCGGGCCAGACCAGCCCGTAAACCGTCAACATTTACAAATTGGGCTCCCTTAAGGTTTTCATGATAAAAAACTTTAAAAGACAAACTCTCTCATATCAGCATACTGTTGGATAATCTCCATCATTATCTTTGTAACAATCCCTGGTAGGTTTTTTTTGTTTGTTTGTTTGTTTGTTTGTTTTGTGTGTGTGTGTGTGTGTTTTAAACCGTAACAGCTGCTAACATCTCAATATATGAAGTTAATTTCATTATGAAGTTTTATTCAAACTTCGTTATTATTCAGCAAAGAAGACATCTAGGACATGATAAGACTTTTTTAATAGCCAACTCTAAGCAGTGAGAAAACTCAGGGTGTAGTTGCAGAATGCTTGTAATGATGTCTCCTGGGCTCTATGATTGTTATACTTTAGAGAAGAGTAATAAAACATTAGACTATTTAAAAGTACTATAATGTGTTTAGATTATATGGCACTACAGATTGCTGAAGTTGTTAATGACCAGGAATAATGTTGTTGAGGAAACAATTTTCCATTAATCATTTCCTCTCATACTGATTTAATTTATGGAAATGTAATGAGGTTAATAAACCAGACGTTATGGGAGGGGAAAAAGAGAGTTAAACAAATTACTTCCTTTTGTAACAATGTTTCAAGATATTCACCAACTTGCTGGAAATATCACATAGCTATAGGACTTTTATGACATTTGATTCTTCTCCAATACTGCAGAGACTGTAAGGCATCGTATTTCAGCTCTCCACCTAGCTCTCTTAAATGTTATGAACTTAAGTAGCAAGAGTACAATTATCCTACAGAGTAGATGGGGAGGAAGGGGTTGGTAAACTATTTTACATGGTGTTGATCTTAAGGGGTTTTCTGTCTCTGTCTTTCTTTGTCATTATTTGAATTTCTCATTTTTGATCTGCAGTACTGGAAATCTTCAAGCAACTTCCTTTGATGCAATTTAACAGGAAAATGATGTGTAATTAAAATCTTCTCAAAGAAGTCCATTGTCAAAGTGTGTTTGCTTTCACTGTGCCTTTATCATACTGGTCATGTTCAGCAAATATGGTCTGTAAGGTAAAAATAAAATCTTGCTCCTGGTTTACGTTGACACAGTAATTATATGTATTTCCATTATGACTTACAGCCCGGATAGAGGACAGGAGGAGGGATGGGGGACAGAAAACTAACTGGTGCTTATTCAGTTCTCAGTAAGGAAAGAACAAATAGTCTATAAACACTAAACAACAGGGAATGAGTTAGCTTTCTTTCCTCTATTGGATTGTGAACCTTTCCAGCAAGTAAATGAGGTACAATATAAACAAGCAATTGATGCAATTTTTTATGATGTTTCTCAGAAACAACACCTCTTTTAAGAATGTCAGTGCAGCCTCAAACCAGGAAGATGGCAAGCAATGGAAAATGAATTAGAAAGTAAAGCAGCAAGGAAAGGGCAAGACAGCTGGAATGGAACATAGCTGAATGTACGGTGAAAAGATCTGAGATGAAGCATGTGCAAATTTGTGCTAGCAAAATAGAGGAAGTGGAAAAATATTAAGAGATTAACTGGTGTAACTAAAAGTGATAAGATAAAGATTACAAATGGAAATGATTAAGTAGGAACACATAGGTATAGATTCAAGAGCATTATCTAGGTGTCCTGCCTCTTTTGTTTCATGTTTGGTCCTCTGATTTAGGAACAAGATTCACATGGGTAAGAAGGAAGCCAAGGGTCCTCATACAGACAACAAGAAGCAGCTTGTTATCTAAACTGGGGTCCACAAGACAGCACATAAGGGGCTGAGGCACACTGGACAGCCAATAGGAAGTTTACTTAGCCTAGGATCCTTCCTTTGGCGAGTATCCTATTGTAGATGAGCAGTACTGTAATTTTAAGTACGTAAATGTGTTTCTTCAGGAAAAAAAAAAAAATAGATACCTAGAATATCCTTAGTATCTAAGAAGCTAGTCATGTTTTTTGTGGAAGTTAGCTTGAAGGTGAGTGCTCTGACCATTTGAAAATTTTTCGTGGATCTGGTCCACTGCATTCCAGCCATGGAAGTCGGCAGCAGGCTCCTTTAAATTTGTTTGCAGGTCTAGAAAATGTAGTACGGGTGACAGTCATGCAATGAGACAGAAAAGATTTAAGACATCCTTCAAATTCCAATTCTATGATTTAAGGGAGCAGAAGGTAGGTCCGGGAATGATTATAGTTTATAAAACATAGAACACATGGAGTGTAAGAAAGTAAAATAGAAAGAGGATGTAATCACAGGATCTGAGAACAGCTTTGGAAATGAGGGAGAAGCTAAAGAGAGTAGGAAGTAAAACGAAAGGCTGGGAAGTTTGGAAGAGCAGCTGGAAGAATTGGAAAACTACAGAAGTCACAAAGTTGGTTATAAAATTCAACCCAAAATCCTGTCTGAGAGCTGTAATTCCCCAAAAGAACCCAACTGCAGTATCAGTTTACTACCCTGATAAATAGATAATTTCTGACATAACCAGAAAAGTATGAAAGGCTAAGTACCTATACCAAGATTGCTTTGCAGATAAATGCACCTGACTGTATGAAGAAATTGAAAGTGATTCCTTGAGCTCCCTCTGGGATAACTCATCTAAGATTCCTCCCATTTACAAAGTGTTCAAAAAAACCCAACACCACCAATGACAACAATAACAAACTTAATAAATTATTGATAGCGCTACTACCGCATGACTGAAATTAATTTGTTCCTTGGCTGGAACAAAGGGATCAAGCTTTTAAATTCAAGCACAAACACCTGTGCAGACGAGGATCCTCAGCTTCCTCTGTTGTTGCTGTGTAGCCATTCTATACTTTCCTATTTATTATGCATTTGAAGAAAAGGACAATTGACAGAGCAAAGTAAACACTATTAAAGGCATTATTGTTTCAGACTAATGCCTAGGTAAATTTCTGCAATGTATTTCTAAGTAAGATAGACACAAAGTTCTTTTTTCTTGTTTCTGTAGGATTGTGTGGGAAAACAACTGACAGTTACTGCAGAATGTGTAGAGAAACTGGAGTATATTCTTGGCTATAGAAAATCCAATTCTACATGTGTTGTCCAGTAAAATACTAGTCATAACCAAGAAAAAAAGAGTTAGTATAAGTTGGCAAATGAGTTTATGGGGCATGTAGCTCTCTGTATAATGCATGTTGCATATTTCCATAGGAAAATGTCAAATAAATCTAGGAAAAAAAATATACATATAAAACTTAGAAATAATATAGAGAAATTTTAATTCTAGAATAATCTGAAGCATTCATTGTGTTAAGCATTTTGACAGTACATCCTTAAAGTTTAGGACCCAGAACTGTAGTTCCTTTGGGTGTTTGTTTGGTGTTTGTTTTATGTTTTGTGTGTGTGTGTTCATTTTTTACATTTTTTTTCCGATCACTTCATCTTCATTTCACTACTAAGTACAATATTCAAGTGATATCTTGTACTTCATTGCTTTGCCTATTTTAACAAAGCTGCATTAAATCTCCTTGTGGTCAGCTGCAGTATAGAATAGCTTTTTCCTAACCCTGAGTTCTCATGAATTTTGTCATTAAAAAATTCCCCAGATGATCTTTACTTTGGACAGAAGATATCTTATCAGACAAATATGATTACTAAGGGAAGATATAAAAAAAGCAAAATGCATTGAAATCTTTTTTTTTTCTTTCTTTTTTTTTTTAACCTAAAGATAAGGAACAGACCTAAGGTTATATAACACACAGCTAGCAAGAGGAAGAGAACATTAAAGAAAATAACTCTGGACTTTTGATAGTCTATCTCATCATGAGTAGTTTTTATGATGGAGACAGGAAAAAGGTGAAGGTAATGTCTAAGACATGCTGCTTCCACAAATAAAATCCACATGTAGTGCCTGGTACAATTTCATTTCAGGGAACTGAAAATGACATCTCACCATCAACAGCGATATTGTCTCATCACACTGTGAATGTATAACTAGATTTCATACAACTGAAAAATTGTGAACTTTCTATTGGTCTACGCTGACAAAGCTAAATTAAATTAGTTGTGCATTCATGAGTTTTCAAATCACATATTGATCATAGTCCATTCATGCACTATTCCAAGCTCTTCTCTATGAGTAGCTTGGCCTGAGTTTTACGAAGTAAAAAGAAAAGTTACATTATCTATACTTTGCAAATGATTAAAAAGAAATATAAAGAAAAATATTAATAAAAGATATTGGTAGTGTATTATAGCTGACACAAAAGTACAAATACAGGCTATTTATCATTGCTGCTATTAAAAGGACTTGAAGAACACCAGGATTCTGAGATATCTCCAGATTCAGCTACCTCTGTTTTACTTATCCCAGAAATCTGTCAGTGGATTGGCTGTTACTACAGAAATAACAGAAACATGAGTTATCATTTTTTCCAGCAGAGGGAAGTGTTGCCTAAGTATTCTCTACAAATAAGGCAAAATGGACATTTTTCATTTTCTGAGTCAGTAACTTTTGAAGATTTTGGCAACTTCGGTAACCAAGCAAAGTTTATCAGAAAGATATTCAAGAAGGGAAGATACAGTCTATATATCACATGAAAATTAAATGACCAACAAAAGAAAATTCATACTGAAGGCACAAAGGACAGGCCTATTGGAATGAGCACCCTGATAGTAAGGGTTGTTTGTGTGGCATCTACAACAAAGGTCATTCCATATTTAGCAAAAGTGGTTAATTGTTGTGCTTGGTTTTCATCACATTCAAATGATATGAAGTAACATTCTCATACTTCTTCTTCTTGACATTCTAAAGGCAATGCGTTTTTTTTTCTGACATAATATACCTTGCACAAGAGTGTGATATTATAACATGTGAAGCAGAGAAAATAAAATGCTTAAATAGGTTAACTGAGGAAAAACAAAAATAATATTCTTTATTTTTTGCTTCAGGTAACTGCAATGGCAGTAAATAAGATAACAGTATATCTCTCTGTATTCATCTTTACTAAAAGTTCAAGACAATTTCACCAACAAACCATTCATGCACTTCCTACTCTCCTCACGCTAAGTTTGTAAGCCATACCCATAACTCACCATGATGCTGCAGGTCTGAGCAGTGAGTGAGGGGATCTCCATTTCGGATGTCTTGTCGCCTAGTACGTCTGCAAATATCAAATTTGAAAATTGTTAGTGACCTTCCCAATAGCCAGCATTCATTTTTGCCAACAAATGGAATATATATATAGTAACACAGATCACAAATGATACTAAACAGTAGTATGAAGGATATAATATTCCTACTACATTCTATTCATTATCATAGTTTGCAACATCAGTCTTTATACTTACAGTTAAAGTCTTCAGCAACTGGTAAATACGTGCCTTTTGTATGGAGCCTATGGAGTGTATTTTAACTTTGTTAGTGTGTTTATCAGAGAAAAATTCATGACGACTCACAGATACAGGGACTGCTAAGGTATCAAAGCATAAACAGTACAGCTCAGCATGAAGAATCTGTTAGCTTTTCTGCAAAACCTGAATACTTCAAGTATTGTGGCATTATTTAGAATGTCAAATTGTTGTATTTTCTACAGAATTTAAATTAAATTAAGTAGAACATCTCACCTCACCAAAACACTGCTGATACATCCTTTTCAGTATGTGTTGCAAACGGCATTGTTTTTAATATAAACTGAATAAAACACTTTCATGGGAAGAATTAAAAATTATGTTTAAGTGTTTCTCCCATTTCATTTCCACTTGCTCTTCCTGCAAATAAACTCATCTGTGCTAAAAATGTTGTACTTCACTGGGAAAGCTTTTAAATACAATTTAATTTTGCATTAGTTGCTCTCTCTTTGTCTGTTCTTATTTTTATTTAAATAGCTGTTATACAAAATTCAACTGAGCCACAGAAAAGAGTTCTTGAAAAGGAAAGAAGAACAAGGCAAACAAAGATGTGTTTCAAGTGCAATCTTTTTAGTCTGGGAATCAGAGAAAGCCTAAGGGCTTGCAAAATTACAGGAGAACAAAGAGGATTAAGCTGCCGAACAATGCTGTGATTTCAGATTATGGCATCCAGCAACGGATATGCAAAAGTCAAGTAGCCTTGTAAAAAGCACTGCTGGTCACTCCCTTGTGACAACAGCCCACATTTTTAAAAAGCCATTGTTGTGCAGCACAGAGACCATCTCTCTTCTGTTCCCTCCCCAGGCTCTAGGAGCTCAGCATCAGTATGTACTGAGGGCTTTCAGCGGCACCATCAACTACACAGCTGACTCCCCCTGGCTGAAAGATTTTAAATCATTTCTTTTTCTTCCACCGAAGACTACTGAAATGTTAAAGCTGAAATTATTTATAAGAAGTGTGGTAACGGTTTTAAAAAAATGAAGAATGACCATTCCTGATATCGTTCTGAGTAAAAACTACAAAGAATGTTTCTAGCGAATTAGGGCATCTTAGCACACTTTAATAAGAAGGAAACTATTGTTGACTGACATATGATTCAAAAAATGGACTGATGGTAATTTCAGATATTGTCTTTTTCTTAGTAATTACTCAAGAATAAAAATACCCCCAAGGCATAAGGAACTATACAAGTTTTTTTTTGTTTGTTTGTTTTTTTTTTTAAACTCCATCCTTAATTTGGAAAGGCAACACAGTTACAGCATACTATTTGCAGAAAAAAAAAGAATCTGCGGAAACACTCATATCATTGTCAGTGGAATTTGGATGTGATATTTGGTTAGAATCTCAGGAAAATGTTGCATATATCACCACAGTATCAAGATGATTTATGAAATATGAACCAGAGCACCTCTGCATGAGGCAGTTAAGTGGTCACACCACAGGAGGTGTGAATTGCCACTTAGACTTCTTAAATATACAGAGTAAAGTAAAATCATGGATCATAAAATCATGGATCATAAAAGCTCCTTTTTTAAAAAAGTAAAGAAAAAATAAGCACTGTTAGGAAAGCATCTGTGCAAATGCCTCAGGACTCAGTTTTTCCAATATTCAGGAGCCTGAATTTAGAGATCCATTATTTGGAAAACACTGACATTTAAACTGTTTCCTGGAATGTCACAGATACATTCTAAGCTGGATTGAGGCAATGGGTACAAGAAGTACTTGGTAAACAGCAGATCCTCTCCCCCTGCAGCACAGAAAGTTGCAGGGGACAGTGGCTCCTTCTGAAGACAGTGTCAGGACCCCAGCCTCGCAGAACTTATTTTTCTTTTGCAGTGACTTCAGGAAATGTAATTTATGCACCACAAGGCTTTCCTACAGCTGGTTTAGGCAGGAACCCTGCCCCTTAATCCCAGTATGAAGAAGTCCCTGTCCCCTTGGCTTTGATGGCGAACATGAGCTCAGACTGACAATTAAGGAAAGTTGGAAAAAGGGATAAGGAAAGAGCTCTATTTTTTTTTTTTTTTTTTTTTTTTTTTTTTTTTCAGTGTGAGAAGATGAATAACAAGATGATATGATCTGTGAGTTTTGAGACAGGCTAGGAAGAAGGATAGGTGATAGGGTATGTGAAGAAAGCACGAGATTCAGGGATAGAACTAGCTGCGAAATAACAGAAAAGAGATGCCTTACTAACATCTCTCTCAACTGAAAGGTAGTACTGAACCACACCGAATTCTGTCCTCCAAACTTTCAGATCAGTCTGATCTCTCAGACTCCCCTTGAAAATCTTGTCTCTCCTTCCTTCCCTACCACTGCTGTCCTCCCACCGCAAATTAGAAAATAGCCCCTGCAGCTGAGAAAACTTGATTGCTCTTCTTTTAGCTTAAGATTGGTTTCTCCTTTTTAATTCTAAAGAATATCAGAAAAACTTAGATTAACCCCTTCCTGTTGAAAACAAACAAACAAAAAAAGAACCTGATGTTCATCTCATAAGCAGCTTTTTCTTTTGTCATCAGTAGTTGTATAAGATGCACTGTAGTGCAAACCTTGAAACTTTAAGCCCCTCCATCTGAAAAGCCTGAAACAAACACGACTTTCCACTCCCTACCACCATTGCTAAAAACAACTGATCCAAACCTGGAATTTGGAGTCCTGAAATTCCTAATCAAGTATTTATTAACATTAATTTTAAGATAAAGGGCCCTTTTGCATATAAATCCTTGTGCTTCTTGTTTCTTTATAAATATAAGTTATTTGGCATATTTGCTTCAGTGTTAACACATTTTCATCCGCCACTCTATCATGAGAATCTTCATGTTACAGCAATGGCTATTCTTATTTGAAATCATTTATCACTTCAGTTATTCCTAATTTGTTCTTCAATATCTAACAGCAGTTCAGTAACTAACTTGTACACTTTAAGAAAAACAATTTTATAGACAAAGGGAAGAAAAGAAAATATGATTTTAAATTTTCAGATCAAGCAATAAGAGTTGTAAATTCTTATTAAAAAGGTATTTTAATCACATTTTCTGCTTTCACTTAACCTCTGCATTGCAAAACCTTCAACGCCAATGCAGAGTGATAGTAAAATAGCAGTTGTTCTGATATGAGAGCATTTATGCACTCATCAATACATATGAATTATACTTTTGAATAATAATAATGTTATATATCACTAAGTAATAACTTTCCATTAATGTTCAGATATTTTATAAATACTTTCTTTAACTTAGATATGAAAACATAGGGTTATTTAGTTGGTCAAGTAGTTATTTTCTTTCAGTATCAACTCCCTATCCCTCATGTAAAAGAAAGTAGATTTTACTTCTTCCTGCTTATTACCAAATAAAAAATTATGAATCCATTTCACAAACTATTCTTTTCAGTTTTTTGTTTGTTTGTTTGTTTGTTTTCCCCAATAGCTTTTTAATCCACTCTAAGAAGTAGCAGTGTTCCCTTTAAATCCACCAAGGCTTCATATTGATTGTAGCTCCCACAATTATGTTTTCTTTGGAAAAGAATGGACTCCAGTTAACCATCCCATGCAAAATCTCCAAAACCTTCTGGTCACATTTAGGTCATCAGTTAAAACAAATAGTAAACCATGTAGACATCTGAAACTGTCCCTACCTCTTAGCAGTGGGAAAGTAACGTGAGCAAGATGAACCATCCCAGGCGCAGTAGGGGTCTCTTGCAAGACAACACTCGGCACATGCTTTTCCATAGACATCACAGCGGTGTAAAGGAAGCTGTGAAACTCCGGTGGCTGAGCCAATGTAGAGCTGTTGCTGTTACAAAAATGAAAAAGTAAAATAAAATAAAACTGTTTTTTGGTTTTTTTTGTTTTTTTTTTTTTTCCCTAGGAAAGTATAAAATATTTATTAAAAATTAATATGTTAAGGCCATTAGAAATGCAATAAAGAATCATTACCCTGATGTACACTAAGTGAATGAGAATAAAATTGTCTTCTGGGTAAAAAATCAAACAGGAACAACTTTGATTTTGGTATGAAGTTCTCAGTTGTTTCTCTGAGAACATAAAAGAGAAAAGAAAAATTCTTCTTTTCATTTTTTTCTTTGTATTCAGATCCCCACATTGGCGCAATGCTAAAATCATTGACATAAAACAGTGGAGAATACAATTGTGACTTTAAATAAAAAGGAAAACAACTTTAATTTCAGTTTCTTATATATGACTTGGATTTATTTCAGTGAGTCTAAAGGAAATGATTTCAGACAGATATGGAGACATATAAGCTTGGAATAGGTACCATACTTGCATGTCTGATAATTCTGAAGTTTCATAGTCTTTTCTGCAGATCATACACTCTAATTGAAACATATATTTAATGAAGGAAGAAGGCATACTTTATTTTGGATAAGGAACAGTGCTGACTGGGAGATGGAGTTCAAAAATGGAGAACCATGAAGGAAAAAAGATGCAAACAAAATGAAGTACAGCTTTGTATGGCATCATAATATAATAACTTGTCAGTTTCCTCTCTGATCTCAAATTCAGGTGGTCCATTAGGGAAGTCAGTCCCAAGAGAGACAAGAGGAAACTTGAACTACTGATTCTATGTGAAATTCCAAAGAGAGATATTTCAGCTTAGGGCTAATTTGCAAAGAAAAAAGGTATGAGTGTAGTAAGCAAATAGAATTCACTCTGAGATACTAAACTAGGAGATTATAAAATAAATAGATTTATAAAAATTAAATGACATAATCTTTCTTTCTTGAAAATACTGATCCTTTGCTTAAAAAAGCTTAAAATTTGTTATCCAGTACCTCTTGTGGTGCAACTAATACTTTTTTTGTTTGTTTGTTTGTTTGTTTTTGTTTTTTAAAGTCTCACTCTGAGCAGTCACACTGAGAAACTGGATATTTGTACTCATTTTTCAATCTTAGAAAACATAAGGTTGGTGTGAAAAATAGGCTTTCAAGAAATTTTATCAAAATTCTTCATCTCTTGCACTGTGATGCCCCAGAGGTATTACTTCCACAGAATCCTGGAATGGAAGGTGGTTGAAGTTAACTATCTGCTCAAAAGCATGTACACTGGATAACAGGAGAAAGAAAACACAAAAGTGCTCCAAAAAGGTGGTGTTTTAGTTTCTTTGAAAGACAGCAGCTTGGCAGTTTTTACAGACATATTAGTTATAACAGAAACATCCCATGACTTCACACAAACTGCAATAGTTTCTCAAGGAAAATATGACAAGGAAAGTACCCAAAAGAAAACAAATGCTCTGGTAAATAGAAAACTAAGACCTATCTAAGCAGCTGCTTCCATCTATTACAGTGCCTTAGCTGGGCTGTAAAACCACATTCTTCTGAGCAACAATCTCTGACCACACAGAGCTTCTCACAAAGCCTTCAGTGTACGCAACAGTCCCCAGCTAGAGCTGTATCACTGACAAGTAGATGACAGGCAATGGACATGATGGGCTGATTCTGCCTAACTTAAGCTACTTAATGAAGTTCCCAGCTTAGGGGTACATTCTGTAGTAAAAAGAGCAGCAATTCAAATCTCAGGTGACCTAAATATTTCTCAAGGGATGCTTTTTCTCTTTACTGATTATAGAGGCAGCATAGGTCAAATTAAAGCTTCATTTAAGCATCTTAAATGTCCAGATGGTATTGATCTGAGTCCTATGTAATTGGGGCATTAATATATACATGTGCATGTGTGTGTTGCAGCCAGTATAAAAAAGAACCAATGAACCTGGAGAATGTATATGGGAAAATAAAGAAGTGTGGTGTAATAGTTTCCTACATATCTCTGTAACTAATTTCATTTTACCAAAATACCTCCCCGATTTCTAATATATGTCCTTAGAATCAGAGGACTTAAAAAAAAAAAAAAAAAAAAAAAGATAGAGAGAGACAGAGAAGCCAAAATAGGGTTACTTAAAGAATCTATTTCTTGTAGATAAGTTCATAAAGTTCAGTCACTGAACTATAGGCTATGTACAGCTATAGTTCTGTGCACAGCCTTCAGGCTTCTGTTTGCTCCTCTTCTGATCACAGTTTTAGATTCCAGCTGGTGATCATTATTCTGGACATAATAATAAATAAATTCAGGCAGTATGAAACTTAGAAAGTAGCAATAGAATGATTTGTATCAGTGGTCTGACCTTACTTTGCCATACATAGACAAACTGCCTTTTGGGCAAAGAGTCTCTCCCAAGAGGTTTTTAATTTAATACATCAGTTGATTATCAGATAAAACTAGAGGAAAAAAAAAGAGAGAGAGAGAAAAAAAGAATAAAAAGAAAAAGTAGCCCTCTAATCATCCTTGAAGAAATATCAGAGCTCCAGAAAAGTTGAGATTATTTTACGCAGTCCAGTGATCTCTCCACCCCACTGTGTTGCCCAAAATGTAATTCTTCCCCAGTGCTAGGAGGAAGATGGAGCTGAGAAATTTCCACCTGCAGTTAACAAATCAAAAGTTATTAAGAGATGAAAAATTTGAATGTTTAAAATGAAGAACTTAAGCAGAATTTTAAAAGAAATGTTAGGGAACAGTAGCCTCAAATCCCACTGAATTTCGTTTTATGTCTTGAAATATAACTATCTGATGCAGAAGAGTTCAGGAAATTGTTTAAGTGATAGAAACATTTTTGACTGGCCCTTTCCATATGCTTGCTACAGCCATCGTTTTTTTTTTTAATGTAAGGAAAAACTATGGAGCCCTCCTGGACAGACTCAGGGTCAAGTACAGCCGGGGGCTTGCTGGAGGCCTAGCTCTCACAAAACTATGAAATGAAGAGGCTGTAGAGTATTACAGGATGCTGTCTTCTCAAAGTTTGTGTCTACTAGTAACTGCATAAGTCATTCAAGTAATAATGCTACATGAAGTATGTGCTCACAAGGAATATGTAGCTTCAGTGAGAAAATGTAAATATAATTCTAGTTAGCTAAAGACAGCAGACCTGGGAAGGACTATATCAACTGAGTTTCCTCGCTGAAAGTCACTCTTTCTCAAAGATCAAAATTTATACTTACATACAGGGGCATGGAAGACTTAGAGCTTTATATCATTTAAATCTTCAACTAAATTCTCCTGAAGAACTTGAAGGATTTGGTTATTAGGAAGAAGGTTCTCTTGTAATATATCATTTGGACATGATGGCAAAAAGGTAGCTTTGAACATCTAGTGTAGTAACATATTCAAAAATAAAAAGAAATTTCATGTGCTGTGCTTTTATAGCACATATAGCACTACAACAAAAGATTTGTTGGTGAAGAAAATGAAGTGGTATTTCTGAAAGTATTCAGTAGAACATGCTAGTTCCACTGTTTACATTTTATACTCCTGCTTTCTGCGCTACACAGAATTATTGTGCTGTTTATATGAAAAACACCCTGCTAATCGAAACAAAATGAGTAAAGTGTTTGAGTTGTAAAACTACAGTATTTTGAAATAAAAGATATAAAATGGAAACATGTTGCCAAATACTTATTTGATACATAGAGACGGTGCCAAAAGCTTTTCATGCTGTCATTTTTAGCCTGTGGCTGGTTGACTTTTCATGAGCTTAACTTTGCCTGTTTAACCTGTGTTTTATGCTCTTTTTTAGATTTAGACAATTTTAGTAGTGTACATTTGTTTCCAAAAGACTTGGGGAAAATCATAATCTCTCCTGAATAACTAAGGATGCTTTGAAGAAGGGATTGCACTAAAACACACGTGCTATTATTAGACATGATTGGCTGCTTGAAGGGAACATATTTATACAAATAATCCAAAGCAGAGCATTTTGGTATGGAGTGAGCATACGTATGTATATACACAACTTGACAGGTTTGTTTTCAGATATCTCAGTATTCAATAATACTTTTTTTTTTTTTGTCCTTCCATTTTTGCTGTTCTAGTTGATAAACAATGTTAGAAAAGTGGCCCCAAGCAAAATGTTTTCTGTCAAATACATGAATGTATTCAGACAACTTTCCTATATACAGTATATTTTGAGTCAAATAGGCAGCATTTCAAACAGAATACTGGGCTCTGTTCAGTAACGTAGAAAGAGAGGTAAATGAGTTAATTAAATCTTATTTAGAATACAATGCAACTATTAAAGCATCCTTTTGAGCATTTATTACCAAATCTCTTTTATACTGACAATGGCATTAACGTAAAATTAATGAGTGTAAACAAGTCACTGTAGTGGACTATTACAAAATATTTCTTCACTTGTTTACTTGTTTGTTTTGAATGGAAGAGATATATATCTAGCTTAAGTAGACTAGAGTGTCGTAGTCTACAAGAAGCACTATCTTAAGGGCTTCTTGAAGCAGAAGGAACATGATTATCCTCAGTACTGCCTGGTACACTCTCTAATCCATGATTCTAATCCCTTTTTTTCAGCCATTGAAGTATCTGCAAAACTGTATGCTATGGTCAGTTCCACAAAGTATGTTTTATTGAAAAGTATCTTCTTTTGCTTGTTTCATATAGCTAATTAGCCTCTGGAGAGAACAGAAGCCATGCAACTCATGATTTTGCCATTCTGTATTGTACAGTCCTTTGCATTATGTCTCTGCCTGTGTGTAGACTGCATCTATTTACGGACTGAAAAGTTTTCATTTACTTAGTGTCTCCTCCCAGGAAAGACATTCTGCATGCTATTCATCATACTGCTTATGCTGTGTTTATTCATATTCCTCAACCTCTTTTCTACTGGCACCAGAAGTTGTTCTGGTCATTATTTTTCTGGTGATACTTTCTTCCAATACTACTTTCATGACTATCCAGAGCCAGGGACCTGTCACATGAACTGAATCTCTATTTATAGCATTGGAGTTGGTAGAATTTGCTACTAACAGTACAGAGAGTAGACACCAGTCCCATTAAAGCAAGGTACCAAGCTTAGCCACTCTTTTAGAAAATTCTCAGTCATAAGAACATTCAATAATGTGGAATTTTTTTTTTTTTTTTTTTTTTGAGAGCCCCCAGACAGAAGGTTAGTTTGTTTAGTTTACACCTTACCAGTAACTAACACATGCTAGGTTTTTCCTATTGGATTTACATGTTATATTCTTCTGAGAAAATACTGCTGTTTATGTAAAGAGAAGGGGTGCTACTGTAACTAATGTATATCTCTACTGACTGCCAAGTTACTGTCTAAAAGACAGAGACCAATAAATATTTAAAAGTGATTTAAAGTTTGTGGATACAGTACCTGTTTTGTGGAAATCTTCATTGCTGAAATAACAGTGGGTTCCTAAGAGAGAAAGAAAAAAAAAAAAAGATTTAAAGTATAAAATAAGTTCTATAAATACAGAAATTCTGCCAGAACTCTATTTGCCTAACTTAGAAAACCTGCAACTAGTAGTGGTGCTTCATAGTGATGGTGTTTCTTGTCTTTTGCAGTGGTATATCTTCTACTTATAAGTGAATGAGAATATACATGTCCACATACATCTTTGATTGTTATAATGATTGCAGATGTATCATTTCAAATGATTCTTACAGTCTCCAAAGTCTCAAAGTGATTACTTATTTCTCATTTTGAAATTAAATTCTGCCCTTAAAATCAAATGTCTCAGAAAATATGAAAATAATAATGTACGTATCAAAACATGTAGATTGTAACACTGAAATATACAATGCCCTTTAACCATATAAAGGGGGAAAAAACTTTTCTGCAAAATCTTATTTGTAAGAACAAGCCA
Organism: Gallus gallus; assembly: GCF_016699485.2. NCBI lineage: Eukaryota > Metazoa > Chordata > Aves > Galliformes > Phasianidae > Gallus > Gallus gallus. The sequence continues at coordinate 9,554,467 of NC_052532.1, read as the reverse complement.
TAATAAGAAGCCTAATATTGTTGACTGCACTGCACTATTATCATACAGGACAAGTTACTGATATTTGCAGGATTCAGAGCAAAAATAGGCAAGAGATTTTTTTAGTGTTCAAATATCTATTATTACTCCCCTCCTAGCTGCATCTACTCTTAATTATAGTCACCTGTATCAATCAGATATCAAACCAATATCTACTTTCTTAAATGAGAGACTGTAACATGTAGTTAATACAGTAAGTATATTTAGATCTGCTTAAAAGTATATTATTTCTATGTTTTAGGCCTAGCTGCTTGTATGAATTTACTCCCAGGAGTAAAAGTGACATCATTTGGTGATGTATGATGTCAAGTCAGTGCTATATGAATATTATTTCGTCTCAAATAGTACTAATGGTATGTCATTGTTTTCATTATGCAAATTAATAATGTTTTCACTAAGTTTTCACACTTATATAGCTTTTAACTTGCTTCTCCTGAGAGAATTTGATATGGGTTGGTGGATGTTAAACATGTGGGCCTGCCTTTCCAAATAGTTTAACAGATCCTATATTAGAAAGCATCAATTAAGTGTAACTTTTGTATGAAAATTGAACTTATGGGTTTGTTTGTTCAGCTGTTCAGAGAAATATTGCAGAAATGGGGTTAAGAGAGGAATTTGTTATCAATGTAACAGATATGGAAGATTAGGTTTGGTGGAATATAAATGAAAAGCATTGTATTCAACAAATTGCAGTTTAAGCAATGAAATACACTCTTTTTGATGCACGTAGACTCCTCTGCAACTAAAGAAAACTTACATTTAATTAAAGTATATTTAAAATCTATTGCATATTCCCTATTGAAATATGCATATCTTATGCACACAAATTCTGCTTATTGCACCAAAATATGTTAATAATCGCTTTAAGGCTTAAATGTATGCCAAATGAGAAAAATGAGCTTTCAAGAAAATCAGAACACCAAAATCTTTTTATGTAGTGAATAAATACATATATAAAGTACAAGAACAAATCTGTATTTGCCATTATCCATAGCATTTCTGTAAAGACTGTCTGAAATAAAAATTTCATTCCATTTATCTCCTTTCTTTCACTTTTATATTTCTTTAATCTCCTTTAGCTTGGCACTTCTACTTGATTATCAACAATTGCCAAATTACCTTGCATTAATGTAATGACTTCTACTTGTACAAGAAACCAAAAAGCTGGGAGCCACAAATTACTTGTCTCATTATCTGTTCATAGTTGGCATTCAGAAAAGAAAGAGATAGAGAGATAAAGAAGGAAAGAGGGAAAGGAAGTTAGCATTTAGAAAAGAAAGCGATAAAGAGGGAATGAGGGGAAGGAAGGAAGGAAGGAAGGAAGGAAGGAAGGAAGGAAGGAAGGAAGGAAGGAAGGAAGGAAGGAAGGAAGGAAGGAAGGAAGGAAGGAAGGAAGGAAGGAAGGAAGGAAGGAAGGAAGGAAGGAAGGAAGGAAGGAAGGAGGGAAGGAAGGAGGGAAGGGAGGAAGGGAGGAAGGGAGGAAGGGAGGAAGGGAGGAAGGGAGAAACGGAGGAAGGGAGGAAGGGAGGAAGGGAGGAAGGGAGGAAGGGAGAAACGGAGGAAGGGAGGAAGGGAGGAAGGGAGAAACGGAGGAAGGGAGGAAGGGAGGAAGGGAGGAAGGGAGGAAGGGAGGAAGGGAGGAAGGGAGGAAGGGAGGAAGGAAGGAAGGAAGGAAGGAAGGAAGGAAGGAAGGAAGGAAGGAAGGAAGGAAGGAAGGAAGGAAGGAAGGAAGGAAGGAAGGAAGGAAGGAAAAAAAGAAGGGAGGGAGGGAGGGAGGGAGGAAGGGAGGGAGGAAGGGAGGAAGAGAGGAAGAAAGGAAGGGAGGAAGGAAAGAAGGAAGGGAGGGAGGAAGGGAGGAAGGGAGAAAAAGAAAAATCTGCCCTCAGAAAACCCCAATGATCTTAGAAACAGAGATAACCATCCTTTCAGGATTCAACACAATGATCTTTGTATAAGGTTGGTACAAGCTGGACATGAGCCAGCAATGTGCGCTTGCAGCCCAGAAGGCCAACTACATCCTGGGCTGCGTTAAAAGGGGAGTGGCTAGCAGGGAAAGGGAGGTGATTGTCCCCCTCTACTTGGCTCCTGTGAGGCCCCATCTGGAGTACTGCATCCAGGCCTGGAGCCCCCAGTAGAAGAAAGATTCAGAGCTCTTGGAACGAGTCCAAAAGAGGGTCACTAAGATGATCAGAGGGCTGGAGCACCTCTCCTATGAGGAAAGGTTGAGGGTACTAGGATTGCTTAGCCTGAAGAAGAGAAGGCTCCGGGGAGACCTCATTGTGGCCTTCCAGTACTTGAAGCGTGTGCATAAACAGGAGGGGGGACGGCTGTTTACCAGGGTGGATAGTGATAGGACAAGGGGGAATGGTTTTAAACTGAGACAGAGGAGGTTTAGGTTGGATATTAGGAGGAATTTTTTCACCCAGAGGGTGGTGACGCACTGGAACAGGTTGCCGAAGGAGGATGTGGATGCCCCATCCCTGGAGGCATTCAAGGCCAGGCTGGATGTGGCTCTGGGCAGCCTAGTCTGGTGGTTGGCAACCCTGCCCATGGCAGGGGGGTTGAAACTAGATGATCATTCTGGTCTTTTTCAATCCAGGCCATTCTATATTCTATGTATTCTATGATTCTATGAAGTAAAGGCCAATACAATGTGTGTATATATACATATATATAGAGAGAGAGAGCAAGTGAGAGAGAGAAAATCACAGGGAAAAAAGTACATATATATATATATATGCTCTATTTTTGGTATGTTGTATCTACTCAGAAGCCAAAGATAAAGTGATGGCAACTGAGTATAATAAGTACATAGTGGCTGCTTCTGAGTATGGCCCTTGACAGAACATCTGCAGTGACACCACATGATGTGGGGCTCACCCACCGTGCACATATCATTTTCATGCTTGTCAGACCAACATGGTGCTCCTAGCCAGGTATCAGCCCACTAAAGCCTGGGGCTTGTTAAAAAGTGACATAAAACAGCACTGACTAAAAGAATAATGTAGGGAATGTAAATGATTTGTTGTTGTGTACAAAACACAAGACATCCCTGGGATCTGTCTGCAAAGTGTTTGAAAGGTTTACTTGGCCTCAACTTGCAGGAGTGCCTGCATGATGCTATATTTTTTAAGTAGCTCAAACAATAAAGCTGGAAGAGATTTATTTTCACAAAAAAAAAAGTGTTAATTAGGGAGTGTTTATGGTGTCTTTTGTGAAACTCTGAAAATAAGGCTCTCAATCACCTTTGAAAATATGAACACTTAGTTTGTCAGATTATTAAATATAAGATAATGGTGAAGATCAGTGTTTTTCCTGAGGCATTTTCCTACAGTTATGTTATGTGGGTTATCTAAATTGAGTTTTTATGCATCTATACAATTTTTCTATTCTGTATCTCTGTGGAAGAAAAGAGACAGGCAAACTTGTACATCTAACTACAGCGTGTAACGTCTGTAAGATTCACAGATACAAATTTGTGTTTCAACCACCACAAAACAAGAGCCTAAAATACCATTTTTTATCATTAACCTTCAGCTAGCACTGAAAGTTTCAAGGTTTATTTTGACTAGTGTCTGCATTTGTAAGTGACAAGCTAATTAGAGGGTTATGCCAGGTTATTCCTTGGCTAGACTGCAAGAAGTTCAGTTTACAGCTGTCCACTGAGAAATCTACAACCTGACGCTTGAAATTTAGCTGCACTTACCCGAAAGACGGTCATTTCTTCCAGCAAGACTTCTTCTAATTCATGCCAAGTCTCCTTAGGAATTGAAACCACTTTAAGAACTGTTCCAATATCTTGAAAAGGAGGAGAAAAAAAAAAAAAAGGAAAAAGAAAAAGTGTTTTTAGGTGCTTAAGAAGCATACTTCTACTTCAGAGCAGTCAGAATCTCTTGTATGTAATTATTTCACATATAAAGATTGTGAAGCCGCATACCACTGCACACTTGTTTTCAAATGCCAACTGCTATTTAAAACACTCTGGAAAAACACTGAATTTCAGTAGAGCATTTGATTGAAATTTTTTAAATATCAAAATTCAACAAAAATAACAAGAAGACAAATAGTATTCTATCAAACCCAGAAAGGGCAGGACTGAAATACTACTTAAATGACAGTATAAAATGACAGATGTTTCAATCATTTAATCGAGAAAGGAAAAGCACTAAATTCACCCAGCAATTTTTTATTGTCCATTTTGAAGCATGATGTTTGTCATTCTTAAAATGCATGTGAAGACGCTGTCAAAGGGCTTAGTATGGAAATAAAAACATCTGGACAAATGTTGTTAGACAGATGAAGATGCTAGATCTCTTAAGTACATGCAATCTTCTCTGTGTCAAACAAAGTACCTAAGATGTATAAGCTCCTTAGGGCATCTATATTTCCCTGTGACTTAGATACTAGACTTCACTGAGGAATAAAAAGCAACACAATTTTAATCTTCAACATCAGAAATAGGTGTGTGACAACAATTTCACACTATACCCATCTACATTCTTGCAGGTTTTGCAATTGCCTTTATTGTGAACAAAGCCAAGACTTGAAGTTCCAAAGCTACAGCCTCTGGTTTTGTGAAACTGTTTGCAACTTTTAGGGCTATCTCTGTTTTACTGCTTCTGCACCTGTGATTTATTTATTTGTTTTTATTAACAGAATCTGCAAGGGGAAAAAAGAAAAAAGATAATTTCTAGATTGGTACACATCACTGAAGACTCACTGAAATGTAAACAACTCTGCATGTGACTTTTCTTTTTTACCAGCAATGTGTAGTACCATGTAAATATAGGAATAATCTCTATGGATGTTTCATAATATGTATTCTGGGAAAATACAAAGCATTTTAAAATTGACAAAATACTTGGAATAACAGAACTGTAACAATCAGCATTCTCAAAATAAAAAAGCATTGAGATATAAAAGCACAAATTTATACATATACGTGTATCTGTTGAAACTTCTGATTAAAAAAAAAAAAGGATGACAACTCATTGTTTTTAAAATTAAAAGTACAGGTAAAAGTGAAGCAGATTAAATGGCTTTTTTTTTTTGTAAGTTGAGCATCTTAAAAGCTACGATTTCATGAGAAAGTTCTGCTCTTTTAACTCCTTCACAGAAAATTTTGTATTTTCAGAATTTAATTTTTTTTCCCACAGAATATCTCAGTCTCTGTTCTCATTCATTCATCACAAATTCTTGTTTTAAAAAGAAAAAAAAAAAAACCCTAAAAAAACTAAAAAAGAAAAAGAAAAAAAACACAATCTTTCTAAAAAAAGATAAAAAACCAAAAATACATTTTTTATTTAGGCAGCTGAATGTACAAATTAAGCTAGTAAGAGATACTTGATAAGTTGTTTTGGAAGTGGTTTTCATTATGGTTACTGTCACAAATTGAATATATTTAATTCAAGAAACAGTGAGAACACTACAGAGCAAATGCAATATGAACATAAAAACCAGAATGTTAAAGCACCATTTCTACAACAGATTAATGCAGAACAGATACTTTAATGTTAGTTACATTTGTAATATAATGGATGCATTCATTTCCTTAATTATCTTGATAATTTGATGGCTGTGGTTTTGAGGAAAATATATTGTATGGGTAAAAGAGAGAATTGTGCTTTAATACATATAACAGTGTACTAATTTAACATGGCTGTATACTGTGTTGGGGTATGGCTGTCCTCAGTCGCAATCCTTCAAATTCTATATTCCAGAAAAATAGGTGCATTTTTGAAAAAATAGCACAACTGAAGTTGTGGACCTGAGTGGGCACTGAATGGACATGAGTTGTTGTTTCAAAAAAGAAGACTATGTTTTAAGTGGATTCTGCAACAATTACAGGCACTGAACACTAGAGAAATCCTCTGAGGTCGAAGGTAATCTGTACAGCAACTCTGGTCAGGCCACAGGTACCGAAATGGACCTTTATCTCAGTTCCTGATCAAGTTTTACAGAGTAGTGTTTCAAACAGTTTCACACAAATGGAATCAAGCTTCTCCTTTAGGATCAGTAGGCTCTGCTGAGTAAGATAAGATTACTGTTATTAATTTGCTTTACTGACAGATATATCTTGACTGTGCCAAATGATCCCACACATCAGACGCTCAGGATATGCATTAAGTGCATATCTTAAACCCTGGTTTTTTCTGATATAATTTCAAGCATTCTGATATGATTTTATTTCCTTTGTGAAGCACTGGTATAATCACGGTGGGAAAGAAACTGCTTGGTTGAAGATTTCACCCACAGGAAAGGAAAATGTTACCGCACTGGATGGCTATTAATTATGTTATGTACAATTATCATCAGTTGTTCAATGAAAAGAAAAGTAAAATAAAAGTATTTCCTCAACATGCTGAACTTCAGCAGCATGTGGGAATAATATAGATTGCTGCCAGAGCACGGGGAAAATACAAAGAATGTACGTATCTAATCTGATGGGACAGACCTACACAGAAAAATCCAGCCATATCCCAGAGAGCTTAACTCTGTTTCTGCCATAGATTCAGGTCACCAAATACGAAACTGCACTGTGACTAGGGTCCCTGATCTGTTCCTTGGTTTGTTCTTTGCTTGAGGAAGAGGCAATATGCACCAATTGTATATCTGTTTCTGGTTTCAATTTGAGCAGCCTGTTCAGTTCAGCCCAGGGCAACTAAGAAGACAGGTCCTTAGTTCTGCCTCTTTCATTCTGCCCCTGCATCCTTTACTCAGTCTGAAAACTGCAATGGGCTCAGTTTACTCGGAACATCCTTTGTATCTCAGCTCTAAGCATGGGTATTTTAATGCCTATTCTTGTCCCATGAGAATGAAACCTGCTGGAAAAAGGGCAGTTCTGATGGACAAAGATATTTCAAGAAGTAATAGCACTGTCACAAAGCTGTGTTTTTGGTGCTAAAATCTCTTTTGGTAAGTGCAAGTAATAACTTTTCAATATTTTTATTAGAATTCTTGGATACAAATAGCAGCAGTTGGATGGAATCCAGAAGACTTACCACACATCTGAACACTAGTGGTTCAGAGAACTAAGTGCCTAAATTCTCAACTCAAAGTTAAGAGCTAGATATTGAAGCTTTTTTACAGAGAGACCTCGCCTGGCTGACTTAGATAAGAACAGCCATACATAACTGTCCAAAAGTTATATCTCAGGTTTAAGTAAGTATTCTTGTACTGTCTGAAAACAGACAGGAACTTCTGCATAACTGCTTGTTTTAGTCTAATAGAGGTCTCTACGAAAGTACAATGAACCTCTCTCTGCAAGCACTTATCTCTCACTTGCAGAAACCAAGACATCTTTCCTAGACAGAATGCCAATTCTTTGTGAGATAAATGCCACTTCTTGTGCTCGAGATGCAGACATAAATCAGCTCCTTATGTTTGTTCAGTGTCTTAGCCTTGATGCAGAAGGGCTTGTTTCCTCATGCCACAGCCAAGGGGAGTATTGCCATTAATATTTCTGTGGGCTGAATCATGTCATAGAAGACTTGTTGAAAGGCATGACACACTGCCAATTGTAGATTGCATTAAACCATTTAGTGTGTGATAGAAAAATATAAGAGTTGTGTAAAATCATATGAAACTACTTTTCAATGTTTTATGCGAGAACATATTGTAACACTGGTATCTAATAACTCAGTTCACAGCTTTAAAGAGCTGGAGCTCTTTCTGCAGAGCTGTACTTCCTGCAATATGTGTTCTGAATTGCTACACATGCAGTGTGTTTGGTACACAAAGCTTCATCAGATCTCAGTTTGCTTGTAATGTATTTCAGACATCAACATGAAGGAGACCTTGAGATTTATTGCTTTGGAAATCTGACCCCAGGTCTAGAGTACTAGAACTATATTTAAGTCAGAAAATGGACTGTTATAAGACAGAGAGACAGACAGGTATTTTTTAGGCCAAAGCTGAAAAGAAACAGTTGGTTTGAGGATTGTTTTGGTTTGAATTCATGATGTTAGTGTCTAATTATTAGTAATTATGTTCAATAAAAGTTTGAAATACTTCTACTCAACATAACTGAAACATTAGCAAATTAATGAAAAATTTTCACAGGTGAAGAAGGAGATCCACAAATATGAATCAGCAAAGGTCTATGGAAGCCAATGAAATTAAGCAAATGCATACCAGCTAATTCCTGACCACTGTAATTTCTCATTATTACCTTTCTGGGAAAATTGTATTCTCAGAGTATTTCTATTTCTGAGAAAGTGCCCAAGGCGTATCATTCTACAAGGCTTTGGAAAGGATATCATGTTTTTATTTAAATACTACCTCCTCTTAAACCACTTTTTATGTGCCAGATATCTGCATCTTAGGCAAAATGATGTACTCTTCTGGCTACAGTACCGGGCATCTTAAAGCAATAGTTGAAATACTTAAATGGCCCACAAGACATTTTTCTTACTTGGAAACTTTTTTCATTCATGTTAATGTTTCTTATGATGTGCTTCAAAATGGGTACCTCAAAAATTCAATTTTAATACTAAATTATAATTAATAAGGCAAAATATTTCTAATAAAATTCCCTAATAAAAGTAGTTGGAAAGAGTGGTTTGATCTTATTCCAGCTGGCAATGCTCCTAAAGAATTAAGCAACACAGGCCGCAGTCTGAACCTGTAACAAATTGTTACAACAAAGGCCTCCCCACACAGTTTTGAGTCTTGCCCCAGATTTTCATGGGTAAACACTGGAACATAATCCAGCATTCTGTCTTTCAGAATATGAAATTATATCTGATCTATGCCTTTGTAAGCCTGGAAGAACACCCAGCATAGTTTCAAAACTGCTCACCTGTGCCAATGAACATAACATCGTATTGACCATCTTCTGCATCTACTCGATCTACTACTATCTGTGTGAACTGGTAATCTACATCCGTTTTGATCATGATTGGACGGCTGTTGATGGGGAATACTGGGTTATACATTGCAGGATGACTTCTTGCAAATGTTATAACTTCATCAGGAAGGTCCTTGGTGGAGTCAAAGCCGCCAAATGTTTTACTGGGGCACTGAAAATAAAAAAGAAGTATTTTTCAATTTAAAACTGAAGAATACTAAGATATGAAAATCCATTTCATCACAATCATTCCAACTTTTTCATTTTATAAATAAGCACGACAGGGGATCTACTTTATCTTGACAGCAGGAGTTAATTTTGCCATTTAAGGTCTGTGATTTTTTATTTTTTTTCATTTTGGATTTAAAACAGTATAGAATATAACAGAATATAAATGAACCTTACACATCATTCACTTTTCTACGATCAGGTGTAAAGAGATTTTTACTCAATTACTGATTTGTATTAATCTCTAATTGGCAGAAAGAACAAATCCTGAATTTTCTAAAATTATTCTGTCTAAAGCAAGCAATTTCAGTATTTGGTTATCTATGCTATAGATAACTTATCATTTTTGTCAGTATTTAGTTTCAAAGCATTCTCTTGTGAAGTTGATGGAAATCATTTCCTCTCTTAGAAATCACACTCTCAAATGCTGAATTTTAAATTCCTGATTGTCTGTCTCAGCAAGTTGGTGTAATCCATGTAGTTTTGATAAAATGGATCCTGTTCCCTCTACAGATATTCTTATTAGCGAAGTTAGCAAAGGCTTTGACTAATCTGACTAAATGTGACATCAACAGTACATGTATCTATAAATGAGCTACATACACTGGGTTCCATTTATCATAAATGGAGAGCATAGGCACAATTTATCGCCATCTTGTTTTCCCATTAATACTTGAGGATGGTGGCTGATCACCACCATTCATCCCTGTCTCTTCTGTAAAATTTGTAAGTATTTTATGTGTAATTAGGGGTTACTTCAAAGTAACCATTTAATATTGTGTTAGTATTGTTGAAAGGATACAGAAAATGAGCCACAATTATATTACATCACTAATTTGAAGATACCAAGCAAACAACTTACTGTCCCCTACTGCTAATCTTTCAACAGGTTTATATTTAAGATATATAAGACTTCGAAACCATTATACTCAGCACATATGCACTTGAAATACAAACAGCAGACCAAGATACTTCAATGTGTTCATACAGGATGTCTTCAAATTAAACTAAAAACCTAGAGGACAAGACCTCATTAAACCAGAATTCAGACATTTCAGATGCTCACCAGAAGAAATCAATTGTCTTTGCTCCAAATTATTAATAATTAATCAGAAATGAAATTAAAAAATCAATGTTGTCAGAAACAGTAGTTGTTATACTCAGCCTATGTTTCAAGCATGTACATGTTAATTGTCCCTTTTTGGCATATTTATTAGAAAGCAAATCGCAGCATTCTATTCCATTATGTGGTATGAAAGAAACACAGGATATTTGATTAACACATATGAAACAGACCAAGCAGAAAGTAGGTTATGTATCTATTTTATTTCATCAACATTTGTCAGCCTTTATTATTACTATATGTTCTTTCTTTCTGCTGAAATATTACTGAAATAAAACTAGATTTGCTCTTTATAATCATTGGCCAAACAGTTGCCTGTCTGAAAAATTAAGTTTCAAATTCTACACTTCAACTCGTAAGTTTGCTTTACATCTTGATTAATATTCTAAATGCAATTCAGTACTAATTACTCAGCTTAATTAGATAATGATTAATTAGATAATATATTGAAAGTGCTCTAAGGATAAAAATCACTACACGAGAACTAGGTATTGTTAACTGCAGCTGGGAAAACAGTGAAAAATCAGTAAATGAATATTCATTTCCATTTTAAATAAATATAGTTCTGCTATGTTTCAGTTGATTGAATATTTACTTTCTGGCCCACTTTCTAACAAAGGATTTCACCAGCAGCAATCTTGACCAAGGTATATTTTATGTAGAAAAATCACATAAACTTAACATTAATGTCATAATTCTGTATGTTTAAATAAGACTCTTGATTGTGAGAGCCAGATTATTGCTTCAGTGCTCTGCTTTCAAGAGAATAAATAATAAAACCTTTGTGCCTTTATTTCTAAAATCTAAAGTACATTATCTACACTGAACATTAATTCCATCACACATAAGGAAACTGGCTGAAATGAAAAAATATATATATTTATTTGCTGTAATCCTTCCATTGCCAATAGAGTGAAATGAACACAATCAATAGGTGATTTAGCCTCTTCATAGTCCAGATTGCTTGCAGAGGAATCTCAGCCCACACGACATCTGAAGAGGAAAGTCATGTCTTGTTTACCTCAGAGTCATAGAATCATAGAATGATTTGGGTTGGAAGGGAACTTAGAGATCATTTTGTGCCAGCCTTTCTGCCATGATCAGGGACAAGTCCCATGAGACCAGGTTGCTCAAAGCCACATCCAGGATGGTCTTAAACACCTCCAGGTGAGGAGACATCCACAATTTACTTAAGCTGTGGTCAAAAAACCAGGAGAAATAGAAAAGGCATGATCTTTGATGCTAATTACGAGATTATTTTTTGACAGCAGTGAGTCTAACTAACATTACTCATAAATACAACTGTCCTGATAAAGGTTGGAGAAATGAGCTTCATCTTGGAATCAACTGAACTCTAGTATTTAGTATCAGTGTCCACCTTCTGGTTTCCAATACGCTATGTCAGGCATTTTGATAAACTAGAAAAAGTTGGCTAGGTTTTACCCTAACTGAGTAACTAATTAGGTTATAGCCTAATTAGAAAAACCAACAGACTAAAGAAAAAGGCACATCTTATTAGGAACCAAAATAGTTTTGAAGATAGGCTCTTGGCACCATAAAGTAGAGAAAGTTTGAGCTTTGCATCTGAATTCAGATAAAAGTAATATGAATTCGTGAGATGGTTTGGTATATATAAAAATCCTCCCTCATCTACCAAATAATAGCAAAAGATTAGCTAGGTAAATAATGTTCTGTAGAGTTTAAAGGAAAGATCCTGGCAACTTCTTTGTTAAATATGAAGCCGATGTAGAATTCATCATTTACAGTATTACTCTAGCTGTATAATATATGACTGCAGGACTACGTAGAACTTGGGTATTACATTCACCTTTTGGTAAGAAAATTGTTTATAAGGACATCTCAACATATCTACATGCGCTTGGTCAATCCTAGTATAGACATGTTACAGTGAAATTGTAAGTGTGAAATCCATCTAAGAAATAAAACCTCTCTTATTCTGCAGAGCTTATCTTTTAACTCTGGAAATAATTAGTAACCCCTTTAACAAAAGGAATGAGGAGTGCTAGGTAATTTGGCTGTCAGGGAGCCACTGTTTTCTTTTACTTAGGAAGTCACTTTAATTAGTCCAAGTGTATTGTTTAAATGTTGGAAATCAGTTAAGGATCAGATTTGAAATAACAATTATAAAACTTACCAGATAAAAATAGAAGGTGGATTATTTAAAAAATAATAATAACAATAATAAATAAAAATAAAATCAAAACTATTCCTGGATTGTTTTCTGCCAGAAGAGAATTTAAGAACAGTTTTTAAGAAATCTTACAGACATATTATTTTGATTTCTACTTACACTTTCATGTATGTTATACTTTAACAATGGTTTTCCATTATTTAAATAGGCCAAACTAATTGATAGCAGCTAAGTAGCTATCTCAGTGTATCCCAGCATATAGAATTAATGCTTTTCTCATAAATGCCCTATCATTGTAGGTTAGTAGCAACTTAGGGGCAGTGAAATATTTCTAGAATGTGATTACATCAGTTTGGAGTTGTAAATATGTATGCCTTATATACACCAGTATATCAGTCATTTATAAACTATAAACAGAAGCATGTAGAACATGGAATAAAAAGAAATTTCAGTGGAAGTTATGAAATTTTTGTTGTCTCCCTAATATCCATTTCAGAAATATGTCTTACTCTACCAGACTGAATGTTGCAAACAAGATAATATTTCTTAATAGCCAAGCAGATGCTCTGTTTTCTGTTCAGTCTTACCAAGAATGGTTCAGCCAGTATTTGGAACAAGCACAAATTCCAAGGACAGAATAATGCAGAGTAATTTATTACACATTTGACTTTCAGCAAATTTCTGCAGCTATTGCTCAAGGTTATGTTGAAATTAATACAAATGCCAAAATGAAAGCCCAAATGAAACTAGACTACAGATATTGAGGCTTCATAATTTACAAGAAAACCAGTAAATTTTGGACCTAGAGGAATGGTTAACTTCTGCCACTCTGTGTCATAATCTTTTTCAGTTTTTGCCTAGGTTCTCAGCTCAAGGGCCATTTAATCTGTGAAAATATTTTCCATAGCTTTCTCTTTTTAGAGTGCTAGATTTCTTAGGGTACTTACAGTTCCTGGCCGTGGATATGGAACTCGCCCTTGGTAGGGAACCCACTGGTAGTTTGGGCCATCTCGGTGGGCATAGGGGCCAAGAAATACCCTCCTCACATCAGTCATGCTGTACATACATACTGCTGATCCCTTGAAGATATTACTAAAAATAAGGGGAGAAGAAATCAAATCAAATTCTTTAACTTATCAGTTAGATTAATCAACTGGTAAGCTATGAGACAGTAGTTCATTGCTTTCTAATCAGCATGTTCTGATTATCAAAACTCTGACTTGCTCTTGGAACAATTTTAACTCACCTCTTGTGAAAGTTCAGCAAAACCGATATAATCTCCCAGACACTGTGCTAAGCAGATAGCTGTTATTGCACTGTTTAAAAATATATTGTCCTTCACAAGGCCAAAGCCCCAGTTAGTGTGGCTGTTCATATCGGACTGTTCAGTTCTTTCCTAAAATTCACATTTTTCAATTTTTTTTTAGAAGTTGCCTTCATCATTTGGGCAGTACGCACATAAACTTCAGGGCTGTTTGTTACGTTGAAATTTCTTACAGGAGACAGCAAGTACTTGTAAATCTCCATTTTCTACACCTGATTATCACTAGCAACATTCTTTCTGTTTAGAGACTAAAACTTTTGTCCTTCACAGATAAATGTGGTAACGCTCTGTGCTCCCAATACTGCAAACCTTCCCCCGAATAAAGCTACAAATGAAATTTTGTTCCTGGTGAAAGTACAATGAAACCAAAACAGTCAAGTCACAGTTTACATGATTCAATAACAGAACTTGCAAGATTTTTTAAACTTCTCAGATTTAAACAATACTTCTTAGTAATACGTCCCCAATGAGTCAGTTTCTCACACCACAGATTTTCTACGTTACTCTCCCCCAAACAATCTTATTGATGCTTATGTCATTTTTCAAGTCTGTGTGGCTACAGATCAAAGAATCATAAGGGGTAGAAGATCAAGTCCAATTCCTCTGCTAAATCAAGTTCCCTTCAAATGGTTACACAGGAAAGCATCCAGGAAGGCTCTGAATATTTCCAAAGAAGGAGAATCCACAATTTCTCTGGGCATATTGTTCCAGTGCTCTGTAACCCTCTATGTAAAGAAGTTTTTCCTCATGCTCATATGGAATTTTCTACATTATAGCTTGTAACTATTGCCCCTTGTCCTGTCACTGACACCACTGAAAAGGGCCACATGAGTCTCATCCTTTAGATGTTTTTTAGATGTTTATAAGCATTCCTCCCTCAGTCTTCACCTGACTGAAGAGCCCCAGGTTTCCTAGCCTTTTCTTACAAGGGAGACTCTCCAGGCTCCTACTCAACTTTGTGGCCCTCCGTTGGACTTACTCTAGAAGTTCTCTATCTTTCTTAAACTGAGGAACCCAGTTCTGATCTCCACTATTAAAAGGCAGTTCAACAGAAAGAACAGCCTGAGAAACTGGTAGTCTTTGTGTTACCCACTTTAGAGCAATGATGTACATTACCCATAAGAAAAGAAACCTAATTCATTACTTCTTACTGCCACTGACATCTCAGTTCAAAGGTTAAGAAAATTTTGTGTTCCTTAAAAACATTATTAATGAAGGGACCTCTTTAAAACAAGCAGCCATCCAAGTTTCTATGCAAGTAAAATAATACATTTTCTACCTGGAAGTTGTAAACACTCCATACACTATTGGATTTTTAGGGTCCTTAGAGTTCATTAGGAACACGTCCTCTGTAAACAATAACAAGAGATGGAAAAGAAAAATGAGTGAAATTCTCTATGGACAATGCCAGATAATGTTTTTATATTCAAAGCCATTTCTGACACTTACGTAATTCATCAAAGTGTGTGTCAATACCATTGGGTCCTGGCACAGAACAAATCAGACGTGCTTTGAGGAAAGTTGTCCATTTGTTAACAAGGCTCCTGTGTCCACCAAAGTCATTCTAATAACAAAAGTATTTTGCATTAATGTCTTGTAACAATCTTTTTGTGAAGAATGAATAGGAGGCAGGTAAAATATATTAGATAATAGCAAGATACTACCTATAGGAGACAGGAAATAATTCAACATTTACATATAAGAGCATTATAATGTTGCCAATGACATTAACTCTAAACTACATTTATTTTATAATGTATCACAATATATTTCATAGTATCACTTTATAGTTCTCATTATTTTAAAAAAATAATATGTATATATATGTATGTTGTATATATAGCAATGGAAAAATACAGGCAACTCCTAGGTTTCTATGTCTTGGTAAATCCTGTGGGATTTTGTATTCTTAATTTAGTTACACAAAAGTAGATATACTACTTGCATGTGAACAAAATAGATCCCAGTATGGTGGGACCAGCTGCATAGCTGCAAAACTTCTGCATAGAGGCACATCAAGGACCTCATAATGATGTAGGAAATGGTTTTCAAGCAGCTATTTATGGGTTTGAGGGATAAACTAAAATTGTGCCTATGGATTAGCATAGAATTTTACTGTGAACATACTCTGAACCTCAGAAGATGAGCATGATTTAAAAAAACAAAACAAAACTAAACTAAACTAAATGACTATCAGCCTGGATGAACTCTGCTTCATTGTAGTGTCAGGGATAACTCTGAATAGTTTAGTTAAGAAAATTCTCAGTGTCCCGTCACACAAAGAAGTAATCATTTTACCTTACAGATCTGCCCTATTCTGGCATGAGTGGCTTTTCCAGTGTGCTCTCCATCAATCGCATTTTCACGAAAGAAGAAATAGATTTTGTCATCTTCTGGATTATCACTTTCAGGTATCAGGTGAGCACTAATAAATCTGGGATCTGAAAGACAGTGTAATTATGCATGTTACTATTCCATGAATTAAATCACCTACCTTCTTTACATGAACTGTGTGACTCTAATTTCCAAGAATCAGTCTTTGCATCATACAACAAGTATACCTGAATAAAGTACATCCTTACCTTTAGGAGGTGACAGGTATTTATATTTCTCTTACCTTAAAACAGGGAAAAGTTTGCTACAGACATTTAATGAGCAGACCTTAACCTTATCATTAGAGTAACAAAACATCTGTGGAATCTCCTTCAAAACTGTGGTACAGTATGGCTTCCTAATTCTATGTATACTTTACTGATGTAGGCTGTTGATGTAGTTTGCCTAGACTTCAGCAAAGCCTTTGACACAGTCTCTCACAGTATTCTCCTGTGGAAACTTGATGCCTGTGGCCTAGACAGGTATACGTTCTTTGGGTAAGGAACTGGCTAGAAGGCTGTGTAGTTAATGGAGTTAAGTCCAGCTGGCGACCCGTTACAAGTGGCGTTCCCCAGCGGTCTTTACTGGGGCCCATCCTGTTTAATATCTTTACTGATGACCTAGATGAGAGGATTGAGTGTACCCTCAGTAAGTTTGCAGATGACACCAAGTTGGGAGGTAGTGTTGATCTGTCTGAGGGTAAGGAGGCTCTTCAGATCTAGATAAGCTGGATTGCTGGGCTGAGGTGAATGGGAAGATGTTCAACAAGGCCAAGTGCCGGGTCCTGCACTTTGGCCACAATAACCCCATGCAGTGCTCTAGGCTTGGAGATGAGTGGCTGCATGACTGTGAAGAGGAAAGGGACCTGGGGGTATTGGTTGACATTCAGCTGAACACGAGCCAACAGTGTGCCCAGGTGGCCAAGAGGGCCAATGCCATCCTGGCCTGCATTTAGAAATAGTGTACCCAGCAGTAGCAGGGAGGTAATCATCCCCTTGTACTTAGCACTTAGGTGAGGCCGCACCTTGAGTATTGTGTTCAGTTTTGAGTCCCTCACTACAAGAAAGACATTAAGTCCCTGGAACATGTCCAGAGATGAGCAACAAAACTGTTGAAGGGTCTGGAGAACAAGTCTGATCAGCTGAGGGAGGTGGGATTGTTTAGTCTGGAGAAGAGGAGGCTCAGGGGAGACTTCATTGCACTCCACAACTTCACAGAGAGACACTGTGATGAGGAGGGGTCAGCCTCTTCTCCCAGACAACAAATAGGATCCAAGGAAATGGCCACAATTTGTACCAGGGAAGGTTTAGATTAGACATAAGGAAAACCTTTTTCTCTCAGAGAGAGGTCAGGCAATGGAATGGCTGCCCAGGAAGGTGGTGGAGTTGCCATCCCTGGCAGTGTTCAAGAGGCATCTGGATGAGGTGCAACAAGATATGGTTTAGTGGCTTGTGGTAGCCAGGGTAATGGAAGGATGGTTGGTCTAGATGACCTTGTAGGTCCTTTCCAACCTTGTGATTCTGTGATTCTGTGATATTTTTTGTTGTTTATTTGGATATTTCGACTTTTAATCGATAACCAAAAAGAACAATATTGAGACAGTGTGATGTTCCTAACTTATATCAAAAAAGTATTAATGTCTTAATGTGCAAAAACTAGGATAAAAGTACTTCAAGAAATGAACATACATAAGATGCACACACTGATTAGCTACTTAAGAAGAAAAAAGTCAGCAGTTTTGGGAGAAAAGTTTATAGAACTCATAAAAGAAAATACATACCAGTGGTGAATCTGGTTCATCACTACATTTTACAGAGATACTTCAGCTGGTATCTTTCACTATGTTTGGAAAAAAGAAGGCATATCCAACATCCAACAGATTTACCAATCTGTTTT
Source organism: Gallus gallus (assembly GCF_016699485.2). Taxonomy (NCBI): domain Eukaryota; kingdom Metazoa; phylum Chordata; class Aves; order Galliformes; family Phasianidae; genus Gallus; species Gallus gallus. The sequence continues at coordinate 9,536,484 of NC_052532.1, read as the reverse complement.
ATAATCACTTTACATCATGCTGGGATAATTAAGTATGAACTATATTTAACTACTGAAAGAACCCTGTTCCTCTGTGAAATTATAAGCTATTTTAGCATCATGCATTAACATCTTTTCAGTGTATGTTTACTGCCATATAGTCATGGAAATAATGAACTTTATTTTGTTTTGCCAGTTTGCACTATCCATCCAATGAACCTCATGCCTTACATCTTTTCAGTGTATGTTTTCTGCCATATAGTCATGGAAATAATGAACTTTATTTTGTTTTGCCAGTTTGCACTATCCATCCAATGAACCTCATGCCTTAATAAGGATGGCAGTGTTTGTAAGCAACATATTTTATGTATTTATATATATGCATGTATGTGTTTAGCTGTGTCTATTATACGATTGAGTCATACTTTTTCTTATATATATTTGTATAATTACTACACTGGAAATATCTTGAGTGTTCAAGATGTGAGTAAGTTGAATAACTACAGACAACTTTAACAGTGCTCTTTGTTGAATTCCCTGTTATGCCCAGGGAAGTTGCCCATCCCTGGACGTGCTCAAGGCAAGATTGAATAGGACCTTGGACTACCTGGTCTAGTGGTTGCCAGCAATGTCCATAGCAGAGGGCTGGAACTAGATGATCCTTGAGGTCTCCTCCAATTCAAGCCATTCTATGATTCTCCAATTCTTTTTTATTAATTCCTAAAATTCAGTATGGATTTGACTGCTTCTAAGCAGTAAGTAGAAATTTTCATAGAACAATATGTGCCATAACCCTAGAATTTCACTGTTCTTTTGTAATGCTCAGTTCACAGCCCTTCATTTTAAATGTGAAGATAGGTCTGTTTTCCTCATAGTTTTCCTCACAGTTTTTCACTACATCATTCATCAAGAATAATTTAATTTGTCATTTGATTGCTTAGCTACCGAGTTGCATAAGATCCTTTTGTAATTGATTACAAGCTTCCTTTGTCTCACTGTACTGAATAACTTGGTATTGTGTGAAAACTTTCTCATCTTTCTGTTCAACCTTTTTTCAGGTTATTTACAAGCACGCTGGACAACAGAGGCCACAGAGCAGACCTCTGTAGAATTGCATCTATTTTCTATTAAAATAATTCTTTTTTGGACTAATAAAGCAACAAAACTTGTGATCAGCTTAAACTCTGCACCCCACAAACAAGAACTCAAGCTACTAATTTTTATTTATTTATTTGTAGCTTACTTAGTCACTTTCAATTTATGCTGACACAAGGCTTAAGATGAATTGTATCATTATAACATGGTTAATATCACGGTTATTTTTCGTATGATCTATCACAAGAAACATATGACTACATTCTGAAAATCTCTACCTGGCAGCCTGAGGAAGGATTCACCAAAGAAAGAAGACACCCAGACATTGGTCTGGTCTGCTGAATATGAAGAACTTCTGATCTGAATACACAAGGTTACTTTTACAATACGAAGGTCTTAGTGAAAGAGGTAAAAAAATACATTCAAACAAGATCTAAATGCATTCCCCAAATGTTTGAATGATTTGTCTCCAGCACAATGGGTTTTGTAAATCACAAGATATCAAATTCTAACATAAATCACTATTTTATCAGGCATCAAAACTCTAACTTTACACTGCCTTGTGATGAGCCCATAGGGAGTCCCATTTGAGTCAGTACTATTGCTGATATAGTAAGGGTTATATAAACTTGCCCTAGGTTAGCATATTATTATTATTTTCTTTCCGTCTCATAATTTTACAAATGAAACTAGAACAGTAAGAAAGCCTAGTGTTACAGAAATACAAGAATTATAGAAAAAATAATAAGAGATTGAAAATATGCATATAGCAGAGTGATAGCAGAATAGGGGCTGAGAAGAAGGCAGATATAATTAAGGTCATATCCAGAGCACAGGTGAATATGCTTTGTACATATTCTTTAGCAGTGGTCATCTGGGAGGAATTAGGATTAGTAACCCTAACTACATCTTTGAAAATAGAATGCTCATACAGCCACATATTAGAACATATCTATAGTACATCATGGATTATTTTTCTGCGTTTCTTCTGTTTCTTACTGCAAAAACCTCAGGTTGCATTTTCACCTTGTTAAATCAATATGTTTTTGTCAATAAAAGAACAGTTCTTCATGTAATACGACCTTTGTTCTTGTTAGTTTTTTGTTTGTTCCTTTTTTCTCCCTGTTCCATATTACACCTTGTGCCTACGTAAAGAATCAAATAAAGGGAGAGCAGGCTATAGGTGTTCTGATGCATATAAACATAGGCTAATTTCTGTTCAGAATGAATATAATGATCATGATTCTGTGTATATATGTTTTCAGAGGGGATTTAGTAGGTTCTTCAGCTGAGAAGTGGGGTGGTGTAAGCTAGTGATCTGCAGCATGCTCTCTACTTTTTGATTGGCTGAGGATCTGCTTGACCTGCCTGAGGCTTGATGCACACTGGTATTTAACTCTAGGTCTTCAGACTATGTGTACAACTGACTGTTTAGGGCCATGATGAATCAATCAGCCAGATGGCTGGCAGTCACGCAACATAGTACTCTCCATGGACTGTGTAGTGTTTTTGAATTGCTCTTCTTTAATGAAGGGAAGGGAGACGTTGTCCACAGATGAGAGACTTATGCTCAACTCTCCTAATTGCTCAACCATGCAGCAGAAGAAAGAATGTTATCCATGAGGGTATATGTTCAAATGTTGAGACTGCGTGGCCTTACATTGCAAAATTAAACAAGTTCAGTATCAGGAGCTCCCCATGGGAATTTTAAAATGGTTTTGTCAGGGCTGACCTATTTCATACATTCAACATAGCTACCTAAGAAGTGCTGGAGTAAACTTCAAGCAAGTTTTATTGAATAGAAAGTGGGACTTTGATCCAAAACCACTGATGACAATTGCAAACTCAGTGCACTGCGGGTATTGTGGATAAACAGGATGACTTCAAATTTCTGTTCATGAACTACAGGATATTTTGAGACTCTAAAACTGCCTCAAATCAGTGGAAAACTCAGAAAAGCCATCACAATATTTCAACATGTTCTTGCTTAAAATGATTGTCCTATTGACTAGAAGTCCAGAAAGCATGTTTTCTTAAAATGGATTTAAGAAATAATTTGACAGCAAATAATTTGCAGTGATTCATTGCTTAAAAAAAAAAAAAAAAAAAACACAACCATATAATATGGAAGAGTGCTTTAAAAAATAGCATACATCAAACAAACATGTCTGAAACATGTTTAAGCATGATCAAAGGAGAAACAAAGCTGTGGCATAAACATGATCAAAATAAAATTGCAGCTAAAAGCACTTCTCTGATCTTGTAGCCAATGTGAACAAGCTAAAAATAAAAACTTGTATTTTGATTTAAAGCAATCAGCAGTAAGAAGCAGATTATTAAAGCACACACCTTTCTCAGACTCCTTTAACCAATTGTACTGACTGTGGAGCTATTTCTCAGCTCCCACATGACACCTTCCTAGCGCCACTTTTTCTGTGCCCTTCTGCAATTACCAGTTCTGCAGACATTTCATTGGCAGCAGCCCATTAAACTGTCCTTCATGAAAAATCTGGCTCTTTATGAAAACGACACCTTGGTCCAGCTGCCTCTATGATTTATATGCCATTGTTTGCTTAGTTAAGTAATGAAAATGTGTTTTGCTTGTTTCAGCACTTCAGGTTCAGAAAAAGCTAAGGAAAATCGATTTGCATTTGTTCTTTTATAAATGTTACTCTTTAGCAGCAACAATCATGCAGACACACACACCAGTAGGAAGGAACAACAAAGATCAGAAATTGGATTTCTAATAGAATTGTATTAGCATTTTAATGAAGATATATAAACTAGAAGGCATAGAAATTGCTTTTAACTGTCAAGATTGAGCCAGCTGAGGGAACAGAAGCTCGGGTCATCTCTTCCTCATTTGGCAGGAACAAAAGGTCAGTTCTCTCAGGAAATGTTTTATAAAGAGTTTGAACTGGATGCTCCTATTATTGTATAGTTATGGTCAAAATGACTAATTTACCAGTTCACAGCAAGAAACTAGGGAAATTTCATGCTCAGTAAAATTGAAATTGCTATAATTTAATGAAAATTACTGGAGGGTGACTAGGACCTGGTGGAGAAAAACAGTGCTAGGGATTCTGAAATTAAAAATTTAACAAAAAAAAAGAAATAGACATTTACTCAGGACTTCATAAATAGTTACAGTGCCTCTCCACTGAGACACAGCAAAGTCAGAGAAGCAAACACTGTCCTCAGAAAATCTGATCTTGAAATCATAGCAAGCTCCACTACCCACAGAGAGAAGGACTTATAGCATCAGTCACAGATGTGCTTAACAGAGCCACGGGTAAGTTCACCAGAGGACAAAGCTTTTGATATATGTTGATGAGAGAACTAAATTGCTTTGAGGTTTTAGTCACTCAACTGTAGTATACAAAACACTGAAACATCCAAAGCTCTTCGTCCAAAGTCTGCTCGTTTTAATTCTTCCACTTTCACATATCTCTTGTAAGCAACAAGTCAGGCAAACACAGCTGAGATCTCATAGATTCACAGTTTAGAACAAAGCTCCTCAACAACAATGCTGGCATCAGACCACATCCTCAAAGTGGGAATGCTCTTTGCACAAGGGACAACTCTGGGCTGCTATGGAGCTAATAGTAAGGCTTTGTGGTAACTTGCATTCAGACGCTGACAGAGAAGGTAGAAGCAAGGAGAGACCACAGAGCAGATGTGATTTAAAGACACTATTCCCAAAGCTATAGGCAGGTGGAGGTGGCACTCCGATCATCCATGACTGAGATCATATCAGCTTCTACAGGGTAAGAAACACTATAGTTACTCATTGGTGTTGCAATGGAAATTCTCATCAGAAAGTTTTAAAGGTTCATAACATTTACCGAGTGATAGTTTTTTTCTCTGAGTCAAACCAGACTGATAGTTAAGAACTACAATCTTCCAATACTGCTGATACTATTATCTGTGATAAATTTGGATGCCCTCCTTGTATTCTTAAAAAAAAAAAAAAAAAAAAAAAAAACCACTGTCTAGTGAAAGTAATTATGATGACACAGTTGGATTATCGTATGGGCTAAGAGGTTAAAGGCTGAGCTAAGGCTTCCTGTAAGTTCAATTTATTTATTTATTATGAAACAGGATACAGGCAGGAGCTAAATGAAAAGTGTGCATAATAAATAAATAAATAAGTATGCATAATGCTTTTACTCATGCAAATTCAGCACCAGGAATCTTGTCCTTATGGTTTCTCACTGTGAGTGTCACCACTGCTACTCTGTCAAGTAATTTCAAGAAGAGCATGATTTTAATTTACAGTACTTAGCATCTCCATGTTGTGTAAATGAGGCCTTGAGTACCAGCCAAGGCAGAAATCACCAGCCAGTGCTAGTACTACGATATCTACGTGTAGTATTTCTTGTGACTAATATTTTAGCTTACACAAGATGGAAGAAGAAGAAAACATTGAACTCTGATGCAATAATCAGTTTCTGAAGCCTTTGTTCTAAAGAGACAACAATGGTTTTGAGTCCCTGGAATGGCTAATTATATAGTGAAGAAAAGTGAATGCAAAAGTTCAGTAAAATTATAGCTTAATTCTCAACATAAATTAGATTTCTCACAAAACAATGGTTATGATCTACCCACCCTATTTAGTTTAAAAGAGGTGATTATTATCTCCTTACAGAACAGCAACCAAAATTAACACCTCTTTTCCATTGCTGACTATGTTTTGAGGTGTTATATATCTGTCAACACTGTTAATTTTAAACTGTTGTACTTGTCCCCCATAGAAAATAATTGGGAAACTGAGAAAACTACTGTCCTTCACAGAAGAGAGAGATTTGCAGCATATTGTCTCCATGTACAAATAATCTGACTTTTCTGCATTTCCTAGCTTCTCTGTTGAAAAAATAAGTTAGATGATATTAGAAGATAAAATGATGAGAGCTTCAGCTAAGAACCTGTTTCTTCCCTCTCAGTCATTTTTCTTTTCCTAACGTTGATACTTGGAAATTAAAATACTGTAAAGCCTGTATCTTAACTGTGTAACTTCCATCTTCAGAGCGCTGACTTAGTGACAATTACTATAGCCTTTATGTAAAGAAGCAATATATTACAGGAGGAAGTGGAGTAAGGAGACAATGAAGGAAAAAGATTTTTCTAATTTGAGTGTCACACACTTGGGCAATTAGAGTATCACAATGCCTCTGTCTTTTGTAAAATCTGAGGATTCACTGGTAGAGCACAAGTCACTGTGGATGCCCAAGAAGGGTAAATAACCTTGTGGTAAATAACCCAAACTCAAGGCAACAAACCTGTTTCATTGCACTCATGATTTTCTCAGACATTCCTAAATATTGCAAAATAAGTGATTAAGTCTTGATGCAATAATCTTTCTCTTCATAACTTGGAAATTAGAAGTTGCAGAAAAGTGTTCTGAGGGCTGAGGGAGCAGGCTGCTGCACCATCAGCCCAGCTCCTAGCACAGGATGATGCAGGAGCCAAGTCATAGAATAATAGAATCATTTGATTTGGAAAGGACACTTAAAGGTCATCTGGTCCAGCTCCCTTGCAATGAACAGGGACACCTACAGCTAGCTCAGGATTTTCAGAGCTCCATCCAGCTTGACCTTCAGCATCTCCAAAGGACAGGGCATCCACCACATCTCTGGGCAACCTGTTCCAATGCTTCACCACCCTTAATGTAAAAAACTTTTTCATTATATCCAACATAAATCTCCCTCTTTTCATTTGAAACTATTTCCCTTGTTCTGTCACAGCAGACCCTACTAATGAGTCTGTCCTCTTCTTTCTTATAGCCCCCCTGTAGATACTGAAAGGCTGCTCTCAGGTCTCCCTGGAGCCTTCTTTTCCCCAGGCTGAACAGCCCCAGCTCTCTCAGACTGTCCTCATAGGAGAGGTGTTCCATCCCTTGGATCATTTTTGTGGCCCTCCTCTGGATGTGCTCCCTGGTGCTATGTTAGGAATAGCTGGGAATTAACAAGGCAACCACATTTCACTGAAGGGAAAGTTGGACAGCTATCATCAACACAACTGGCAAAATGTGAAACCTTAAACTGAACACCAGACACTTGACAAGTATGTCTTTAGCCTCTGTATGTCTACTTGGGCTTAAACTCTTAAAATGTCAGCTACATGCACTGTTCAACTCTGTCGCCAGCAGCACCATTCATCCACATATATAATTCTTTATTTTTCTGCTTATATGATGAACCCCTATGGGTTGACATGGCCCCTATGTCAAAAATAATCTATTTTCAAAATAGGAAGAAAACATCCAGAATTTGTACTGCCAGGTTCAATTTGAGGTGTGTGAAAGGGATCTCATAACTGTAAAAACAATCTCTTCCCAGACGTCATTTCAAAAAACTAGACAGGAGACATCATCTCCTCTCACAGTGAGGGACAATCAGTCATCAGGAAATGATCTTCAGCCTGAGCCAGTTCCCAAGCAGCGATCCAGCAGAGAATGTTATGGTAGCCATTTCCTACCTTTCCAATCTCCTACAATTTGATTTCTTAGTTAAATTCTTTAGATGTGACCAAAAAATTAAGGTTATTTTTGTCGAACTATGAAAAAGATTTTGTTGTTATAACTAACTTTCACAGCTAGTGCAAAGCAACTTGACATAAAATCCTTTAATGTAAGATTAATGAGGGATGGCGGCAAAGACTGGAAAAAAGACTGGGTGAATGACTGTTTTTAATTGATCTGTCAGTGCAGCATAGCAACGTGAAATGCAGCAAGGCATCTGTAAGTGGAAGCAAAACCCCTCAGCACAATCTGAGGTATTCAGTGTGATAACATCAGTTATGACAACCTTTTTCAGTAGTCATGTGAGAAAAATAAGTGATTCCAGTTTAGCTTCAGTCAACATAAGGAATTAACAGCATTTATACTGAAGTAATGTACTACTTTATCAATGACATGAAACTTAGATCTGTTATCAAAGTAAACAAACAACAAACAAAAACTACAAATGAACAAATAAGACAAAATATTTGATAGTGCATGTGTGCTTAAAACCATGGAGATGCTTGAAATAGCAAAGGTGTGCAAAGCTACCATTTGTTCTGCTATGTAAGAAAGTTGTTCTCTTCAAATTCTGTTTGATTGGTACGTACTTTTGTACTTTTATTACAAAGATGTAAACTCCCTCTCTCTCACACACACTTTTTTTTTTTTTTAATTCCCTGATAGCATTTCAGAAATATTTGATGCAATTACTGTAATTTTTTAAGAATGAAAACCTTCTTGGTGTGACATTGTATCAGTCTCAGAATTTCAGTATTATTAAAGCAGTGAGGGAAGAATTGCAGTATGTTTGTGATACATAAACAGCAGGCAAAAGAATTAGCAGGATGGTTAGCAAAAGTATTTAAACAGTAATAAAAGAATGAAATGTAGGAAAAAATATTCAGTACTGAACAGGAACCTGCAGAATGGTTTCTACCAATAGAGGTGTGGCAAAAAAAAAAAAAAAAAAAAAAAAAAATCACAACACTTTTAAGTGGAAAAGTATGTCAGATATGGCAGATATGGAGCAGAAATGAGTATTAGTAATGACAAGCCATTTTACAGCCTTGAGATGATTCACTAGCTCATGGAAAATGGTTTTGCACCTTTCCCTCTCATGGCGCTTTTTCTGCCTTTAGCATGAGCTCCTTCAGAGAAGCAGAATAGGAAACAGAGGTTGAAGGAATCAGTGAGTGACGAGAGCTGTGCCCTGTGACAGAGCTTTCACAGCATGTTAAACACTATCATAGAAATCAGGAAATACAAAATACAAAATACAAAAAAAAAAAAAAAAAAAAAAAAGAGAGAGAAAAAGAAAAAGAAAAGAAAAAGAAAAAAAGAAAAAAAATAACCCAAACATTTTTGTTTACGTTTGTTCATTTGGTTGGTTATTTGCGTATGGTTTGGGAATTACCAGTATGCTTTTGAGACCTGCAATTATGTGTAAAACGCAGATAGTGGCAGTTCTACTTACTGGATGTACTACCACAGTACTGAGCCATCACTTATACATGAGAAGAATAGAAGAATACTGGTAATTATGAACAAGGTCTGCTATATTTTCTTCCTTTCTTTCAATCATATTTGGAACTTATAATTTTTTCTAAGATGCAAGCATGGGTTCGTATATGTATGTTTATACATTTGTACTGAACACTACAAACCACTGGTTTTAATACATGCTTGTACAGATCCATACGAGTTTTGAAGCTTGTCTATCAGATGAACGAGCCATCTGTCTTATTGTAAGATTCACTGAAAGCACATGAGAAATCAAGAATTCATGAATTTGACAAAAGACAGTTCCCTTTGTTTCCTTCAACATAACTTATTCATTGATGATTATCTGTTATTATTTGTCTGGTTTCCTCAGTTTTGTACATCTTGTGTTCAATGCATAAAATGAATGAGACACTCAGTTGTCTGCTGTAAACATTACATCTGCCCATTGTTCAAATTCCCAGTTTTTAAAAACTTATTATTTTCTGTTGTGGGCACTATGAAACTTACTTAAATTCTGCATCTCATGTCCTTATTCTACATTCCCTTCTGCTTGCAAGGAGCCATCAGTTTCCAGTATTTAAAAATAATTTTTGTTTCTTTGTTTTTCTACTCATGTTATCTCCAGGAAAAATCCCTAGTAAATCTAATGCCCAGTGTTTTCTTTTCTACTACTTTTCCTTCAAGTTCTGGGGTATAGAAGTCTGAATTGTACCCACAATGTTTCTGTGCATGAGCACTTCCCACTGCACATATATTTCATGTCTGCAGAGGGCCTAGTTTAATCTCATTGCTATCAACGGAACACTAACTATTTATCAGGCAACTTGAATTTTACAGAAGTAGCAACAAAATAATCAACAAACACCAATTCTCAGATATATGGCCATGTTCACAGATAACACATTGCAACTGAATGCCTTCAAATATTTCATACGGGCAAAATGTGAAACATGGTCTTTAAAATAACTTTTTTCCTATTTTTCTGAACATCAGTCTGAACGGTCCCTGAAAGGTTGTCTGGCTTCTTCTCATACCAATTCATCTAATAAAACCTTTCTGCAAATCATGCATTTATCTGAACAGAAATCTTTACATACCTTCCAACAGGAAAGGAAATGTATACGTATAAGCATATGTTAAAAATATTTTCTCCATAATCCAGGAAACATAAAAATATGGGGCAACCTATTTCTTTAAAATGTAAGTCAGAAGGGGAACTTTTTTTTTTTCATTGTTCACTTAGTATGCTTGTGGAAGCTCTAAATTGCCCAGCAACAACAAATTTTGCTTGATACTATAAAGGAAATAGTAGTTCTAAAGTTTTAGAGTATAACAACGTCAAAACTTGATAACACTACAGAAAATCTCATCTTTCTAACACATGAAGTGTTTAGCTTATAGCTACTAGAGATATAGATTTGAGTACTGAGACAAAAAGTGTTCAAAAAAGGTGGAGTTCAGTTCTGGTGGCTTAGTCTCTGCAGGCTTTAGGATACTGAAACTTCCAGAGAATATTGTTGCTTTTAAGATCCTTAACCACAGTGCTATTACATTTCAATAACGCCGTCCTTTTTTCGTTTACTACCACATCATCTGAGGTGTTCACTTACTCTGAGTGTTAGTTATTAGCTGGCGGATTGGATTTTAGAACTCAACACTTTTTTCTTCTTTTTTTCTTTCTTATTGCATAGCATGCAAAATGACATACTTTATATGCTTATTAGAGAATGAAATCTAATAGACAGCCATCCAACAAGTGTGTATTGATACACACCCATGTAATCCTATAAATAAGCAAGGGATGGAGTATATTTGACACCACTTTGAAACCTAAAAGCTAGATGCTGAAGCCTGAGTTAAGTAATATACGATGCTCTATAGCTGACTATGAAAAATCCAATTTGGCATTGCTGTAAAATAGGCTATTCATGATCTACTACTCTGACAAAAAAAATTAAAGACATCAAATGAGAATCCATCTGTCAAGTCTTTTCTTCTGGCGATCTGTCCATCATTCATTCTGTGAATGAGGAATTTGGATCTGCTTTGTTTATTTTATTTATTTGTTCAAACATGCTACCTTTACAAGTTAAAAAAAGAGGTATTCATTTTTTTCTCCCATTTGTCCTTCTCCCTTCCTCTTCTCTCTTCCTTACACCACTGTCATGAATAAGGCTGTAAGAACTAAATTATGCTGATGGTGACATCTGTTTCACCCCTTTATTTCACAGGTGTTGCCTGGTGGAACATGGAGAGGAACCCAGTGAAGTGGTTTAAGCAGAACTGGAATAGTATCTGTCCTGGACACACTGGGTTTGCAGGGGTAAACAAAGAAAAACTGCTAAAAGCAGTTGTATCAATTAAAATGCTGAAAAAAGATGAAAACTGATCTGCTGGGAAATTACATGCCAAACTGAAATACACAGTTTTGTAACCAGGTGTTTTTGCTGCTCTTCTATTGACAGGTTATAAAAATATCAAAATGTCTTACAGTTACAGCATAGAAGGGTCTTCAAGATGTAAAATTTGATACATGGTAGTATTTCACAAATAATTAAAGTCCGCAATGAATTAACAAATCTGAATTTAATTACAACAGATCCTTCAGCTACATTTCTTGATCTTGCATACTCTGTGTCTGTCTGATCACAGAGTATTAGGCCGTGTCCTACACCAGTACAGTCAGGACCTGTAAATGCTAAATACAGTAGAAGAATATATCCTTGAGAATTGAACTTAATATTAGCTTTGCTGTTCTTTGCTAGTGTGACTTTTGAATTGTGCTCTTGAATTATCTGAATGTATTATCATTTTAAAATACATTGATGTTTCCACTTTACTGTAAAAGTATTTTAATACAAGACAGTACTTAGCAATCTAGTACCAGCCATCAGTTTGATATCAGCCATGACATTATTTAATTTTCAGAATCACAGAGGTTAAAGCTCACTGAACTATAAACAGTTGGAAACATGGAGTGTAATCCCAAGGCACAGCTCTGCACAAGCTGTAATTTAAATCATATTGCATGCTAAGCTGAAAAGGCAGTGCAGGTCCCACAGGGCATGAATAAATCTGCAGTCACTGATTTGCCACACACATTTGTGCTGGGATACTGTAACTGTGCAAATGTGATGTCTTCCTTTAGTGCAGAGGACCTGTCATCTACTGAGATTTGTAATTAAATAACCCAAAGAACAAAAGCAATTACTTAACCTTACAAGCATTCAGACTGGAATTTACACAATTTCATGAACAAAGAGAAGGGGAAGTTGTGGAGACAGAGAGAAAGGGAGGCTTTGAGTCTGCAACATAATTCAGATGTGTCTAATGCTAGTTGAGGTTTTAATGTATAGACCAGGTATTCAAATACCTGACTTACTTTGAACTATGAATTCCTTCATCACAAACTCCACTCTGAAGTGGATGTTTGCCCATTTAAGGAGCCAATTATGTTACTGCTGGCTACATGCCACATCAGGTGCCGGCTTTGAGCAATCAGTTGTGTTAATTGCAAGTAACACTGAATGCCTTTTGGGACAAGAAATTCATGGTTCAGGAATGTTAGTGTAAAGGAGTTAGGTTCAGCCCATTACTAAGAACAAATCACCAAGTCTATGTGACCTGTGAAGTAACGCTTATGATTTTATGGAATGGAGGAAAGAGGTTGGAACAGATTCAGGTGCTGTGTCCTCATGTAGAATCATAGAATCATTGAATCTTGTGAGTTGGAAAGGACCCTTTATGGTCATCTAATCCAACTCCCATTCAATGAACAGGGAAATATGCAGCTAGATCTGGTTGCTCAGAGCCTGATCCATTCTGACTCTGAACATCTCCAGGGACAGAGGTTCCACCACTGTCTCTGCTAAATGTGCAGGTTACTTGATGGATTTGCCTTCAGCTTCTCAGCCCAGCTACTTTGTTTTCTCTCTGCTTAGTTCTATTATGTGTTCCGAACTAGGCAAACAAAGCCAAGATATTGGTTGAAGAGAATATCACATCATAAATATGGTGTCCTCCATATGGACTGGCATTTACCTTTTTCCATTTGCATACTGGGAAAATAATAATGAAAATGTATATTTTTACAGTGATGTAGAGAAAATACTCTAAAAGCATTAAAAAAAGCAAATGACGTAAATGAATTTTAAGAAGCAGATTTGTATAAAAAAAGACACTGAAGAAATAAAGTGTATTGTGTATGACATGAAGTGAGCACTGCAGTGAGCAGAAATCAGTAGATTTTTTTCTTGGATGCAGTGTAGGTATTTTAGTTTATTATCAGCTAAAGATCTGGACTGTGGTACTACTGTAGTATCTAACTTTTGTCTCTGTACCCGAATAACACATTTTAACTAGTCTATCTATTCAAAAAAGTTGATTTCTGATATGCCTGCCTGTGAGTTGCAGAATCAGCACAATTTAAAATAAACCTGCCCAAACACAGGAGGTGATGAATGGGAGCCTTGGGTAGAATCAGTGGAGATAAAGAGAGTTTATATGTGGCAGGGATGGGGAAGAATTGGTACAAACCTCAAAGTCTGCAGGTGCCTAGAAACAGTATGGAGGCTCAGGAAGTGTCTCTAATAGTCTTTAGAGGCTCAATCCCCAAACTCCAACAAGATTGTATAAAGAAAATTTCTCAAGACAAAGCCATCTTATTTCTCCTTTTAACACAGACTAAAACTCTGCCAAACACTTTGGTCTGAAGCTGTGAATTTCATTAAATTCAATGCAACTTGCTTAGTGTTCTTCATTCTTGTACGGCTGAAACCTCTAATTCTCCACCCCCCCGCAGCAGCCAGCGTGCTCCAGTCACATCACACTTAACCTTTGCCTTGGCTTCTCAAAAAAGAATTTGTTTCACTCTATTCACGGCTTCAACAGTTTGGCAAACTGCACTTGAGTGCCGCACTGGGCCTTTATACTGAACACACTAATCTGATTGTTTTTCCACTCTACAAACTTTGGGTCAACAATCAAGCTGCTGCCAGAAACTAATTAATTTGCAAACAGGCCCCATTTTCACAGGGGGAGAGCTTTTGAAACCTATGTCAGCAGAGCTGGTCACACCATGGTGACATGCATTGTCATGGCATCCACTTTTCTGGGTAATTCTCCTCACTAATTTTTCACCACACACATGAACTCAAATTACCCAGTCAACAGTAAATTTCTATTGAATGCCCACCAAAACTCTAAATGTGGTGTCCTGAGAAGAGGAAATTGGTATTGACAGGGTCAACACTCATTAAATTGATGGCTAGGGCAGAAGGGAAGAAAAGGCACAAGAACATACAAAAAACATCAGATGTGTGTCATATCTCAATGGAGGGGGCTGTAACAGACCCCTTCCCACTTTGTTGAAATCACTTAGTATTCTGTGCTGTGATTCCCTACAAGCAGGTCTCTGCTTAACTTCTCTTGAATAACTGGCCAGTTACTTTGTTAACAAGAAAGAAGGCAGAATTTGGTACCTGAAAGTCACTTCTTTTCAAGCATCAGAGAAGTGGTGAGCCCTCACAGAGATCTCAGAGATCATGGGAAACCTAGCTGAGTTTGCAAGGTCTATAGTACACATGCAGTGCCTTTGGCATCAGGCCACCTTAATCTGATTTACATCTTTGTAAAAATAATAATTACAAAGAAAACCAGGTTGTGTAACTTGAAGTGAGGTCTACCCAAAAAGCAAAACAAAGTGCAGTCTTAGAACCTGAACATTACACCTGTTTTGGACAAATTATGTTACTTATTTCTTTTCTTTTTTCTTTTTTCCTATTGAAATTCATCTCCAGGGCAAGAATTTTCAATAACACTTCCTGACACTTAACTGGAGCATGAAGGTAATGTGTTTATATTTATACATATATGTGTAGCCCTTTCATATATAGATATACATGCATAGTCCTTTCAATCATATATTCACTGAAAGTAGTACACAAAGCTGTCCTATATATGTATATTAATACATTATGTGTAGTACATATAAATGGATATTATATATATATATATTACATCATATGTAATAAATATCTTACAAATATCATTATTTGATATTATCATATAAATATCATATAAATATAATATAAACATGTAAATATCATATAATTACATATCATTGATTTACATTACATATGATTTAGTTGTTAGAGTTAGGGTAGTATGATTAAGTTGTGGTTGGACTTGATGGTCTTTAAGGTCTTTTCCAACCTGAGCAATTCTGTGATTCTATGATTCTAAATAAATAAATAATCCTTCATTGTCAAATAAATATAAATATAAATATAAATATAAATATAAATATAGTAAGTTAAAAGCTGGAAACATAGATGAGACTGTTATTCCTGGGGTGTACTCCTGCAGCTGAATTTTTGCACAGCGCCTACATTTGAAGGTGGCAATTGAGACTCAGGTTTGTCCTTTTATGTCTATAATGTGCAACTCACCTAGGTCATTAAAACTTCATTCTGACTACCCAAGCAAGATCACTCAATTTGTTCAGTACAGCCAGGTACGGTGACTTATTCACATCAAGCCAGACCTAGCCAGAGCTTGTTCTGGCTCATATATCCAATTTCCTCCTCAGAAAAGTTAGAGAATGGCTGAAGAAAAAGGCAACACTTAGGTCTCATCCTGACATGATGCTTACCGGGACTTACTGGATTGTTGACATGATAGCGTACTCAACAGTAATGTAAAAATTACAATTAAAAAAAAAAAAAAATCTAGCATTTCTAACATATTACCAACAGATCAATTCAATGTACATGTGTAAGCTGGAAATCACTTCCTTTCCTCTGTTTAGAAAGAAACTGCGCAATGATCTTTTAGGGACTGGGGTCATATCTCACAGTGCTTGTTTAGAGAGCTATAAACTTCTTTCCTAAAAAACTGTACTGTGTATAGCAGAAAAGCTTATCTGGGCTCCTGTGGAAACTATCCTTTGAACTCTGAGCTCTCTCATTATTTTTTATCACATATGCTCTATAAAGAGAGTGAGTCACAGTACAAGTTACCACAGAGCATGGTTCCTAATCTACGCTCCCAGCTATTATTTTTTTGTGTGAATAATAAGACTGACCAAGCTAACACTCATAAATGAGAACATGGTTAACCATATGATATACACATATCCTAAATTAGGTGTTGCTGAACCAATGTGTATCCTAACTTCATCAAGCATACTGGGGCTATAACACAGACCAATATGTTTATTGATGCAAGTATTTTTCTGTAGTTCATATTCTCTAGAGTGTCAGGAAGTTCTCAAAATGTGTGGTCAGAACAATGGGAATGTCCTCTTTTGCTTTTCTTTCCTACTCTCTGTATCCACTCTAGCCTCAAAACTCATCTTTGGCTACCTTTATCAATTTTTCGTACCTAACTGGAACAAAATCTCATTCATAGCACTTAAGGTGAATGAAAAAAAAAATGATGCAATCATAGACAATAGCGAGAGGAGAGGAGAGGAGAGGAGAGGAGAGGAGAGGAGAGGAGAGGAGAGGAGAGGAGAGGAGAGGAGAGGAGAGGAGAGGAGAGGAGAGGAGAGGAGAGGAGAGGAGAGGAGAGGAGAGGAGAGGAGAGGAGAGGAGAGGAGAGGAGAGGAGAGGAGAGGAGAGGAGAGGAGAGGAGAGAAATCTATTTGCTAGGAATATTTAAAATAATTTTATTCAGGTCACTTTTTGGAACAGAATGATTTTTCTCTTTGTTTTTTACCCACCACCTTCATGATCTTTCTCACATCCAGAGGCAGTGTAAAGCAGTGATGCATTCTTTAATTGCTACTTGGCTTTCCAAATTAGAGCCTTTTATTTACTTTGAATAAGGGTATAGGCAGGAGCTATCAGTCAAGATGAGTTACTGGATTCAACTGCGTTGATATCTTCCAATCAAATACTTGGTTGAGCCTATGGTTCCCTGTGTTGTAACAATTTTAGGTTTAACATCAAGTAATAACAGCAAGAAAGAAGTGCATCTTTGTGCTTCCAGAAATTCAACATTTCTTCCAGGAGAAATAGAATGAGTTATAATAAAATGTATTCAGAAAAGACTTGTTAGCTTGCAATGAGAAAAACAATTTGAAAATCTTATTCATTCTCTCAAATTTGGATCTACAAACTTAAGAAAAAAAGAGTTTGTATTCCATTCTGTTCACATTATTATGCCACCGTCACCATAGTTTCTGAATACTTCTTAGCACTGTGTTAGGTGACATTAGCATTTGTCACACATGGAATTTATCACTGTGCAATTATTTATTGCTATTCTTAGCAAGGAAGCTAATGGGAATAGGGGTGGGAGGGTGTATTAAGTGAGAAATAAGACTTGCTTATATGGACATGTTTTGTTCCTGCAAGGCTTGGAGTTGTTCTTGTGTGTATAAGCAGTGGTGGGAAAGTGCTGGGCTTGGTTCCATGCTGCAGCCTGCATGATAGGAGATATCAGCTGACCAATTTAGTTCAAAGATATAAATGCATATTTTAAATGCAAGATATCCTTGAAAAATAAACCTCACTGTTTTCACTGGTAAGATTGTTTAAATACTTCCTTGTATATATATGTGAACACAGACCGGAGTCTATTTGCTTCAGTTCCTCACGATGTCAGGCAAGAATACTATCTGAGAGCACATAAAATGTTATTTAAGTTCCTCTTCAAACCTGCTAGGCTGCCCCACTGACTAAAGATTTGAGAATTAAATTTGGTCATATCCAACTTATATCCAGCTTTTTCAGAAGTCCTTAATTTAAATAACTCTTTTCTTGATGGAGATTTATTGTGTTTTTAGCATCCATCACCTCTTTTCTCCAAGAACATCCCAGATATATTTTAAGAAATAGCCTTCCTAGAGTAAACTAGGATAGTTTAGTCCCATCTGTGCTGGAAGGTTATCCATTTTCTGTCTGCTTACCTTTGCTGGCATGTATTTTATTACTTTCTGTATGTCTGGATTGCCAATGTGTAGGAGGTGGGCTGGAAAGTGGGAAAGTAGGAAAGCATTTAGGGAGGAGGGAGAGGCACAGAAGAGAGAGATATGAGTGGATATGGATCAATGGCAAAAGAGTACGGTTTGGCTGATCAAATTAAAATTATACATCAAGAATGCAGTAAATGAAAGCAGTAAGCCTCAACAAAAGTAGCTGGAAGAGAATAAAGGCTCATTTCTAAGTGACTCAACACATTTACTACATCTTTATTAGATGGGAAAATATCTTATAAACAAATTGAAATCTTGTTCTCCTCTTGCAATTCATACATAATCAAAATTAGGTGTGTATGTTGCCAGTGTTGAGACATCCTACAAAATGCCATAAACAGAAATAACACACAGTGATGGCTAAGGTTCTGTATTAATGCCAGGAGAGTATCAAGCCCTTGTTTCCAAAAATGGAGCCTGTGAAATTTAAGAGAGCATTTTTATTGAACAGTCACTCAGCTTCTATAATTCTCCACTGTTTATGTAACTGTAAAATAAAGATTATCAAGGACAATAACCCCAGGGGACTAAGTACAACTGCTACCCCATCTTAAAAATTAAGTCATGGAAAGTATGATAAAATAACATTATAGAGCAGATTTAAATCCACAGAAAGCAAGGAAATTCCACACCACGGTTGGAAATCCATCCTGACTGTCTGCCTTAACTCCAGGACTAGTAAAGAGAGTGAATGAGGCCAGTGTTCCCTCACTTTTTGGAATGCAAATCGCATTCATAACATTACCTTAATGTGGATTTTGTGATTTCATTTCCTCTCAAACCTTGTGCATCTCATTTATTTTATTTTATTTTATTTTAAAATAAATGCTTATGGTCATTCATTTTATGAAATGTTAACAATTTAAGGCCAGATCCCCTGTGCTTGGGTCAAGGAAGATGAGGGTGGCTTAAAGCTTTTCTTCCGCTCCCCTAATCCTCAGCTTGAAAACTGTCTTCAGCACACTGCTTAGCATTTGCTTTGGTACATTGCACTGCCATTTCTGCCTTCTTGCCTCTAGCCATGCCCTCAGCCCTTGCATGAATGCTTCTGAAGCTTAAGAGAAGGGAGTGAGAGATGTACAGAAAACTCTTCATTTAGCTCACTGGGGAACTCCATAGTACCAGGGGAAGCTGCTCCAGCCTGCTCATGACTCCTATTCATCCCGTGTTATTGCTGAAACAGTTCATAGAAGCAGGATCTGCTCTACAATTCCTTGAAATAACATTGGTTTCTGATGGATCTGAACTATACAGGGTAATGGCACATGTAAAGAAAAACATGTTTTTTGCCTATAGGCAGAACTCTGTGGGATACAACATCAAAGCCATTAGTCCTTATAGTAAAGGCGAACATGTGATTTTTAAAATGTATTTATTTTTTTCAATTTCCAGACTTTTTCTGATAGTCCAAATCTATTCTTAACATTCACTGTGACCAGCCCAGACTGTCAACGCTTTTTTTTTTGTACAGAGAAATACTACGCACTTGCTCAAGAAGCCAGTAATGTCCAGGCACAGGGCTTATAACAAAGTGCATAATTTGGTGTGGGGCACTGAACAGTGGCTTTTCATATCCAAGTTGACTTCCCTGAGCACAGACATATTTGACTGTGTTTTTGCAAATGCCTCCATGTCACTTTTGGCCAACTCTATCAATAATTAAATATACATTGCTACAGTGACTAATGCATTGTTCTCTACCTTCTAGATGAATGCCCTGACTATACAGCTATAGAATCAGTCTCCCTTGCTTTATTTGGCTTTGTGACTATTTAATTTTTTATGCAAAATGAAATGTCTTTATAAGCCTGACAACATTTAAAATTTTTAAAAGACTTAAAAATATTTAAGAGCTGCTGGCCAGCACTTTCCCTTGGGTTGGGCACAGTACAAACCCCTCTTCCCAGCTGCACTAGCCTTATTATGAGAAGTGGAACATCTCCCACAAGTGATTCTGTTATCTCTGTAGAAACCCTGTGTTCATACTTTAATCCAAAAACAACTTCTGTAATGTTGTTCAGTTCCAGATGGTATTTAAATTCTAGGAAAATTTGTAAACTCATGCACAAGTGTCCCCTTCATTCCATTCTTGTTACCAAGAAGCTGTGTTTTCTGCACCCTGACCTTAGTTTTAATATGGGGAAAGCAATTTCAAATCTCTGTTTTCAACAAAATAAACATGAGCAAGAACTTTGTTGGATTGCTGGACTGAGGATAATGAAATGATGTTCAACAAGATCAAGTGCTGGGTCCTGCACTTTGGCCACAATAACTCCAGGTAACACTACAGGCATGGGGCAGAGTGGCTGGAAGACTGTACGGAAGAAATGGACCTGGGGGTGTCGGTTGGCTCTCAGCTGAACATGATCTAACAGTGTGCCCAGGTGGCCAAGAAGACCAAGGGCATACTGGCTTGTATCAGAAACAGTGTAACCTGAAGGAGCAGAGAACTCTGGCAAGGCCACACCTTGAGTACTATGTTCAGTTTTGGGCCCCTCACTACAAGAAAGACATTGAGGCCCTGGAACACGTGCAGAGAAGGACAACAAAACTGGTGAATGTTCTGGAGCACAGTTCTTATGAGGAGCAGCTGAGGGAACTGGGATTGTTTAGTCTGGAGAAAAGGAGACTCAGGGGAGACTTTATAGCATTCTACAACTGCTTGATGGGAGGTTGTGGGGAGGTGGGGGTCAGCCTATTTTCCCACATAACTAGTGATAGGATTAGAGGAACATGGCCCCAAGTTGTGCCAGAGGAGATTCAGGTTGGATGTTAGGAAATACTTCTCTGGAAGAGGCTGCCCAGGGAGGTGGTTGAGTCACTGTCCCTGGAAGTGTACAAGAAGACTTATAACTGGTTGTCTCACTGTCTATCTTTTAAGTTACATGAGGCTGAGGAGTCCACTTTTTGGTCAGAGTTTATCAAGTTTTCAGAGTCTGTCTATTACAATAGTGGTTTTTAACCTGACGATAAGCACACTCTGGACAGTAACTGAAAAAGCAAACCCGCCACTACATAGCAATCCACGTTTTTACTAAAAAAAAATGTGTAAATGTCTACAAACCTAGGTTTCAAAACTACTTTGTACAAATGTTTAGGAATGTTAAGTACACCTCATCTTTCAATGTAAATAAGTTTTATTAAAAATATATTCACCTTAAATACATGCAATCACAAAACTTCTTTTTTAATTGCATTAAAAAAATAGACAAATGGCCAAAGTAAAAGTAAACATATAAAAATTAAGAGGTCAAAGCAAAGGCATGTCTGCAGAGTTTGAAATCCAAATGGTTATCATTTCTGGACTTCCTTGCTGGATGCTGAAAGTAAGACTCCTGTGCAGAAAGGCTGCCAGGACATTACCATTGGGAAATTAACAGTAGAATTTTAGAACCTTTAATAGTAGCATCGTAGTGCAGATTTTAAGTCAACGTTTGCCTCTTTGGAATGTAACTTCATTGACTTGCAAGGGAGAGACAGATTTCAAAAATGTACTTACAGATCATTGTCTATTAAAGTATATACGGCTATGAGAATAAATTCTAAAAGCCTTTGTTTGATTCTTACATTTTTAAACCAGGTTAAATTTATATTTCCATACAGGAAGATAGTGTAAAAACTACACTTAGTGTTGAAAATCATCCTTACTGTGTGTTATGGTAAATACTGCCTTTCTATTTCTATGCTTCTTTTGGACAATATTTAAATTTTGAAGAGCCTGATATTCATCGGTTCTTTACGTGCAAATGTCTTCATCTTCCCATCTTGCACAAAGTGGTTGTGGTTTCTACTCTGTCAGATTTAACGTAAGTGCTAATTTGGGAAAAGTAGTTCTCACATTTAGTGCTGAAAGACTGATAACCGAATCCACAAAGGAATGACACATTTTCAGCGATGAAGTACAGGAGCTGTGGACAGTGGCTGTGCTTTCCCAACATACAAATGCTCCTGACTCAGCTGTCATCGTGCAAATCTAGAGCACAAAAGCAGATTTTGCTTGCAGGACTGTATTCTATGGCATCACAACTATCATAATGAAAATGAACATTGAGTTATACTGAATATATTTTTACTCTGACAGGTTCCGAAATAGATGGATATGTCTGTAACACTTGTACTGAAATGTTTCCTGAAGTACAACTATCTTCTCTATTACTGTAAAAATATATATACCAATAAACAATATTTCTGGTTTACTGGGCAAGTAACAACTGTCCTCCCAGTTGTACGGCTGAGTTATGACTAAACAAAATTTAACAGGACAAAAGTCAGATTCATACAACTCATTGTGCTAAAAATACACATATGTACACACACACACGTGGTTATATGGTACATACATACAGTGTATATATGAGGGCTGCTGTGAAAGTAATGCCTCCTATTTTATTACACTGACCCACGACATCAGAGGTGAATGTTGGTTGTATGTCAGTAGAGGTTGAACCGTTACATTTTGTTGCCATGCAACAAATGACAGGACAGAGGCAGTCTACCAAAGTGGTGTCTGACATGTGAAGCAAAGGTGTGCCACTGAATTCCTACATTTCCTACAGAAAATAATTGCACCTATTGAGATTCATCAATGTTTGCTGAATGCTTATGGAAACTAAACTATAGGTATGAGCACAGTGAAGCAGTTTTATGGATGTGGTATAAAGGCTTTTGCTCATGCCTGATGAAAATGCTAAAGGTGGTGACTATGTTGAAAAACAGTATTTTGTAGCTGATTTTTTTCTCTATCTAGTAGTGTTACTGTCCTTTTTGCATCTGTTGTTGTTTCCATAGAAATAAATAGGAGGCATTACTTTCAGAGCAGCCTACATATCTTATATAGTTTTGTTCATCCAACCTCCAAAAGAACTTTACAATATTAACCATGAGATTTAGATTAGTTATGTTATTAATAGTGCATAGACCTAATATAATAACTAGTATGACAGAGAACTTCCTTACTTTAAATGAAAAGAAACTGTTGTTAAAAGATTGGCTGCTGTTACATACTAAAATTTTGCATGATCACTTTGCACTGAATTGCAAAACCATGTAAGAAAACCCAGACCTCAGCACAGACATAAGTAATATGGTTAGAAGTGAAAACTATCTAAACACAATTTTTTTTCTGTGAATTCAAAAAACAGGAGTGCAAGTCTGGCAGATGCAAGTAGCATGTACAGAAAAAGTGGCTACTCAAGTCTTCAAAATTGAAATAGAAATTAACACAGACTAACTACATCTAGCACTACTGGCTCGCTTAAATCAAATGGCAGCTTTTTTAAATGATGAATATTCATTTCCAAAATTCTCATAATCCTGGTATAACTAATGCCAAGTGTAAATCCAGTTAAGATAGTGAAAATTTGACTTTAGTAAAATTGGATAGAGAACTCAAACACATTTTAAAGTATTTTGGTCCATGAAGTCGAACAAGGTTTTCACTGAAGCTATCCCTCTTGCCCTACACATGAACAAGCAGCTACAAGCTTGCTTAGTAATATCCATATAATATATATTTTTTCTCTTTTCAGCTGCTGAATATTTTGAAATGCAATAACTTGGAATGCCCAAGATTCCTTTCATTTTTTCCAACCCATTGAAAACTCTGGACTGCTCAGAAGTCAGTGGATTCACTTTCTGTTGGACTTGGTGGCCAGCATCAGATTCCCTTCAATCCAGTCAAAAATTAAAGCTTGTACAGAATATAGTCCTGCCCAAGGCTCTGTAGCTACTTTGTGTTGACGTGTGGCTGATGCCTCCACAGGCCTTGAGCTTCTGTCCAACTTACTCCCTACAGCAATCTGCTCCTGTGGCTTAATTGTATTATCATAGTATATGTTTTAGATTTAATCACACTCCACAAATCTCTATGTAATTAAAACAAAAATTCTTCTTTATAAATCACTTTTGATTAGTTTAACTAGTTTAAGACAAAATTCTGCTGCAAATAAAAGAGGAGTATATTTGTCACAGATGTTGCTGGAACAAAGCTGTGTGCAAATCTTTAATAGCTAGACGAATGTAACTGAATAAATGTACATTTTACATACCGTTTAGCCACCGGGAGTCATGCTGTTCTGTTCTGATTGGATGGTGATGCCCCAGAGTTCGGAAAATGGCAAAGTCTCTGCCCATGAAGTCTGCTGCTGTGCCAGAGTACAATTCTCCATCTGTGGGAGGATGTAACTGTAAGAAACATTTCTCAAATTTCCAGCCATGGCAAGTAAGAGAAAGTTGTCAGTCCTCTGTTTATATTACACTAATGGGGGTAATGAGAAAATTACAAAGTAGTAAACCATATGCAATTTATTGTCATTGAAAATATAGGATTAGACCCACTTTGTCACTGTAGAACTTAACTGTAACCTCTCAAATGAGCTGTATCTGCCAGCTGCAGACACTTTACCAAAATACGTTTACATACTTAGGCTGGAATTGTGAGACTGTACATCTATACCTGGAAGACAGCAACACAAAAACAAAAAACTCCTCAAAATCTATTCAGCTGTAAAATTACTCTATTTTGAACTTTTGAACACAAGTTTTGACTGGAGACCACCAGAAGCCCCCCCCCCCCCACTGCAGGGGTTTTGTTATTCTGTGTTTAGAAATGGAGACAGGCTCATTCATTTGCAGTGCAGAAAGTCATCATATCCCTTTGCTTTTTCATGCAGAAACATCTTTTTTTTTTTTTTCTTTTTCTCTGAAAACAGCAAATCCTCTTAAAAAAGGATTTTCTACAGAGAAGGAAGAATGTGCCTTTTGACTTCTGCCACTTTTGTAACTGAGACTGGCAAAGTGTAGCAGCTAAGGGAGAGAGTAAATGAGATCATCTGCTACTACCTTGACCCCACACGTACCACAGTGAACAAGAGGATTAGAAATTGACCTGTGATACTTCAGCCCATAAATGGCACATACATAGCCCAGCTGGAGAGGAAACTCACATTATTAGAGTCTCAGTGTTCCTCTCTTGAAGTAGCTAGAAGAATTGTGGAGGAGACAAACATAGTTTAAATGCAAAGGACCAGATCAAGTTAAATACGTGCCAACTGGGAGAGAAAATAAAAATCATAAATATACAATAACTACACTTACAGAAGATATCTAGGGATTAAAAAAAAAATAAAAATAAAAAATCATGTATTTATCATGTATTTTTCTAGTATTAATGTTAGAGCTTGCATATGAAATAACCTGAATTCAAATTGCTAAAAATGCTTTTTCAGGACTCTGCCCTTTTATGCCCAAGTAGGAAATGAGATACCCTCTTCTATACTTCTAATATGGAATTAAAGATTATTATTGCTTCTAACTGCTATTTTCAGGCCACCCATTTTAAATGAGTTTCCTGTGAAAAAGAGAAGCTTAAGGATGAAATAACTATTTCTTTAAGCTAAAGTAATACATTTTTCATGGTCATGATGAACTCTACTTTATTTTAAAACACATATTAGGAATGAGTTTATCATTTTTAATGGCAATTTTAGATGTTTGCATGGTAGGACAGCCATGTCCAAGCATGCCTACTGGATATCAGTGGCATCTTCTCCCCAGAACATTGATACCATGAAATTATCAATTGAACCTACTGTGGCTCTGTACCATATGGTAGCCATGAAAGTCAGGAAGGGTAAAAACATGATAGCAGAAAGGCGTGGAATTGAATGAACTCACAGCAGAGATTAGAATAGATCAGTCGTGCCCAGCAGGAGGTGTAATCAGAATTGAAACAGAATAGCATATCCTTAATTAACAATCTATCATTCCTCTATGTCATTTTCAAGTTTTTGAAGGACAGACAATCACTTAATTATAGTGATTATTATGTATAGGGTATGCAGCTAAGTGTTTAAAGAACATAAAACCTTTTTGCTTGAGAAAATGGCTTTGATGCTATGCTTAACCTTTCTTTAACCTTATCTTCAACCTTATCTTCATTTGTTTGTCTTCCATTCCCAAGTGAGTTAGGATAAATCAATATACATCAAAGGGGAAGGAAAAAAAAAAGTAGCATGCCCCATTTTACTTACTACTTATAAGGAAATAGGTAAATTTAAAAACAAACAAACAAAAACAAGATTCAATATTTTATACCTCAGATATGCACATCCTTTGAGTTAGAACTATTGATAAACTACTTAAGATTTAATGTGAGGGATCTAGAGCACAAGTCTTATGAAGAGTGGCTGAGGGAGCTGGGATTGTTTAGTTTGGAGAAGAGGAGGCTCAGGGGAGACCTCATTGCACTCTACAACTTTATGAAGGGACGCTGTGATGAGGAGGGGGTTGGCCTCTTCTCCCAGACAACAGATCTGAGGAAAAGGCCACAAGTTGTACCAGGGGAGATTTAGATTAGACATAAGGAAAAACTTTTTCTCTCACATAGTGGTCAGGCATTGGAATGGCCTGCCCAGGGAGTTGGTGGAGTCACCGTCCCTAGCAGTGTTCAAGAGGCATTTGGATGAGGTGCTACCAGATATGGTTTAGTAGCTTAGTGTGTAGTTATGGTGACAGGAGGACGGTTGGTCTAGATGATCTTGTAGGTCCTTTCCAACCTTGTGATTTTATGATTCTATGATTTTTACCTCCTCTTACAGTTAAAAGAAGGCTAATCTTTGTTTCCCTATGCAGACCATCTTTTGGGCTGATATTTGCTCATTGATATGCTAGGAAATGTTTCTTCTATGTCACTGATAGTTTTGCTGTGCTATTTCCATTGGTAGTAGTATTCAGTGCAGTCTTCTGTGGCTTTAAGAAGGAAATGGAACTAAACAGAAAACTGACAAATATCTCTCAGGCAGAAAGAATGAAACAAACAAAAAAAAGGTTGACACTTTGTATTTCCAGTCCAACAGCATAAAACAAGGATTAAGATTTTCAGAAGTACGTAGCAGTGCCTTGAAGTCACTCCCGTTAAAGACAAAAGCCAAAACATCCCTGAAACTAGAATAAACTCTAAAATGCTGAAACTCAAATGTATTTAATAGCTAATTTGTAATACAGTGATAGTAAATTCTTGCTTGGTAAGAATCTACTGAATTTCAGATCACATTAATTCATATTTGGAAATACAAGGGCATCTGAAACAATGTAAATAGATAGATAGATAGATAGATAGATAGATAGATAGACAGACAGACAGACAGACAGATAGAAAGATATTCTTTTCTTTTAGACCTGTGAGACACAGAACTATAAATAGCCTCGAGGGTTCAGGATAATGAGAGCTTTTGAAAATCCCAAGGGAACATTTCCTAAACAGCAGCTGACCAATAATGGAACAAGGGCTGTCTCCTTCCCTGAATTATTTTCAACTATCCCAATGCTATTGCTTTAGACTAACACAGTGATAATTTTCTCCTGTGATTATTTTCTGCAACCACGCTCTTCTCATTTTTCTCCTACCCTGAATACACACTTGCAGTGCCCAGAGATTGCTTAGTCTCTACATATTCATGCATTAGCCCACTAAAATGGGGATTGTTTCATTAGCAGTATATAGATGGGAATGTCTGAATAATGTCTGATATTACTAGGAACTAGTTGTATCATGTTCCCAGCTGGTGTTTACTTAAGAGTAGAGTAACAATAACCACTTTTAATGAACAACTCTTAAAAAAATAATGAAAAAATGTTTGCAGGTGGATGAGGGAAAGAAAGAATATTAGAAAAATATTGGAACAGTTTAAAAAAGGTGAACTTTTGTTGTTGTTGTTTTTATAAATATTGAATTTTATTAGGAGAGAAGGAACACTGAAGATCTTTTAACAGTAATAAGAGTTTCAGCTGAAATGTAAAATAAGAATCGTGAATACTAAGGGCTATTAAAAATGTTTAATTACATTTTGCAAACTAACTTCAGTGTTTTGACCAAATTCCAGCTTAAGTAATTACATTTCACTTACCTAAGATTTACCTTCTAGTTAGAGAGTCAAGACGAACTCTTTTTTTCCCACTTAGTAAAAATCTCTCTTTAGTGTTTTTGATGAAGAACAGAAGCTATTTTTTCCCTCCCACATTTAACCATACAAATTACTTACACTTCTCAGTCTTCTTTAATCTTTGCTATAGCTACATATTGTTACTAATTATAATATTGCATTTTAATGAGTGCTGAATAATTTTTTTACATTTGCTCTCATAAACCTAAGATAACCCCTAGTTGCTTGTGAATGCTGATAATAGCAGACAAGGGGCTAGGAGCAAATGAGCTATCTCTCAGCTCAGAAGGGAAAAAGGCATCTATCCATATTCTTCTTGGTGTGAGGTTATCAAGAGGTGTGTACCTCTTGTTACCAAAAGGTTCTTCTGGCCTTCATAGTCCCATTCACTGCTTCAAAGAACAGTTGCACCACATCTCTCCACACAGACAATGCTTGGTCTTTCTTTCATTCCCTTTCTTACCACTAGAGTATTGAGAGGCTTCTCACCTCCTAATTTGAGGACAGGAAATTACTTTTGGTCATCATTTTGACATAAATTTTATGCATTTTGGCAAAGATGAGAGTAAGTCATTGTGAACCAGAGGTGAATCTGCTGTACACTTTCTTAAATATCAGTGGAACTGCTTCACTAAAAGACTGAAACAACTGCAGCATTATAATCAATGATACAGTATAACTGTGAGGTAACTATGAGGAGGCAGAGCAGAAAGGATGTTCATATTCAGGATGCAGGAATGGTAATTTTAGCTTCAACATGAATCTTATAAGTCACTGGAGCTGCAATTAGTCACTGGCATTGAATGTTGAATTTGTGCCATTTTCTCCAGTGTTAATACAACTATGACTCTAATGGAAGGCTGATTTAAAACAAAATATGATGCTCAGTCTACTATTTATTAGGAGGAATAGTACATGGAGTGAAAATTATTGAGATAGGGAGCGGACTCAAGAAAACAAAGATGTTTTAAAGGCTTGAAATCTAAGCCAAGGGAAATAAGATATATAAGATAATCATATTTGTGCATAACTGAGTAGAAAAAAAAAAAAAAAGGAATGCAAAAAGCTAGACGGTGTTGACTTTGTGCAGTTGCATACCAGGTATACCATGTAATACTGGCTTGTCATCATTCTCTTTCTTTATTGTACATTAAAGTAAATAGTAAAACCAATCCCTTGAGACTACGTCTGCCACAAATTCAAGTTGCTCCAGGCACTAATTTATACACTGGACTTTTAGACATACATTTTCTTTTTTCTTTCTGTTTGTTCAGGATACAAGCTGGAGCAAGATGTGGAAGCCTTTCTTGTTTTTCCTTTCAAAAAGTGCATGTCCCCAGGGTAGCTCATCACCTGTGAACATTCAGAGCTTCGAAGATCAGGAAATGAGGCACACTGAAGATTAAATTTTTGTTGTTGCCTCTTTTGAATAGTTTCACTTTAAATATAACACAAATATAATCTGTAGTCACTAAGCGATACTACACATACGTAGTCCCAGAGAACACAGTATATCTGGTTATGTGTCATTTTCCAAAGGCTTCTGTGATAAAAGAATCTGCAGGCTTCTGAGACTATTGCTGTCCCCTTGGATTTGAAGTTGTGATTAAGTGCCAGAAAGTTACAAGTTAAGAATAAAGTGGCTACTCTTGGGCAGAGTTCTTACAGAAATAAGAATCAAATTTGTTCTGCTCTCAGTTTCTTCTTCTCTTAATTTCATCTCAAAAAACATTTATTGCCTTTTTTTTTTTTTTTTAAATGAAGGAAGAAGGGAAAACAACAAACACAATTCAATTACATAAATTAAATCAATTATATAAATTAAATCAATTAGATTAGTTCAATTAGATTAACATATGCCAGGTGCTCCATACATACATATTCTATGAAACTAAGTATTACTAATTCAGATATACTTAATTTATTGAAATCTCACTGTTCTGGATAGGAGTTTAATTGCATTCACTGTCAGATACAACTCTTCAACTGAAACATCATTTTAAGGCCTAAACCTGTGAATGTTTGTGTATCTTCAGCTCAGATGTGAGTACAAATTGGTGATGGACTTTACTTGGCTACATTTACATTTACACTGATACGAAGAATTGCTTATTCTCACTTTGCTCCCAGATGTGCTAGTGCAACCATCTGTGAGGCCACACAGTAAAGTGGGCAATTAAAATACCTCCAGAGTCACCTAGTTCTGAGGCTGAAGAAACAAGGTGTCACCAAGGGGTAAAGCAGTTATTGTGATACTTGAATCTTGTTTTACACAAACCCAGCTCTCAGGACAGCCGGGCCAACTGTATTGAAAAATGAAACTGGAATGACTTCAGCCTAGACAGAAAACATAAAACACCTACCTACTAAAAGAGAAGCTGTCAGCAATTTAGGATCGTAAGGGCTTTTCCCTCGGCCGTTTTCAAAATGTGAATCTTCCATCCTAAAAATGTTGTCCTGTGGAGTGGAAAAAAGAAAGAAAAGAATGATTTTATTTGATGAAATGATGCCAAAAAAAAAAAAAAAAAGTTGAATAAAATAGAGCACAGTATATATAATTCATACTGTTTGGTGGGTTTTTTTTGGTTCAAGATAAGTCAAATTACAGTAGGAGAGTATCAGGAAAAAGTCCTCATTTTCTAATCAAAAAGCACAAATAAACACACACAGCTTATGCCTCATCTAATCTACTTCACATACACTTTACTTGGTTTCACTGAACTGTCTATGCTTTCACTAAGAATACACCTGTGTAATTTTAACTGGAGAAGCTGGAATTTCAAAGTTTTGTCTGAAAAAATATAAGTGTAGATTAATGCATTACAGGATGCTAAACCTGAACTTGGGTTCTTAATGACCTACTGTTTTTTGCATGATCAAAATACAGTTTTAACTTCATCAGCAAAGCTGTTTTTCAGAAATGTACAATGCAACTTTTACAAAATGGCAGTTGGGGGAAAAGTACATGGGGTTATAAAACAAGATTAAAAAGGGCTTCAGTCAACACTAACTTAAATCAAGGTCAGTAAATCCAAAGCAATTGGCTTTTCAGTACATTTAATGATTTTAATTTTAACTGGGGGACCAAATCTGCCAATCAAACTTAACAGTTTGTTTACCTTATGTTTTTCACTAAGGTTAAAACCAGAATAATAATTGCTTTTTGCACAGTAGACATTATGTTGATAGAAGAATTACATAGGGTACAGTAAAAGCTAAAATTTCCATTTCCCAACTGGACTGTGGTTAATTTCCATTGACACCTAACAAAGTCAAGAAACTCTGGCAATAATTCTGGCAATTATTCTGTGCACCCAGTTCTCAGTTGCTAATACCTAAAAATTCTTCAACGTAGATAATGAAGGTAGTCCTTTAATAAATATAAATTAAATGCTTTCTTGCTGTTTGATCAGAGATAATTGTCTGCTTTAGGAAAAGGAACAAAAATAAGTAGAGCAGAATATGACTAAAATATATGTATTCATAGAATAAATCAACTGAGAAAATATTACAATATATAGAAATATGTAGCTTCCATTTGAGAGAAGACTACTGCCAACACAGGCTATAGTCAGCTTTAGTTTTATCAAGTTTTAACAAGTCCTAAAAACCTTTCATTGCACCATTAATGAAAGCTTTTTTTTTTTTTTTTTTTTTTTTTTTTTTTTTTTTTCCTCCTAAATTGAACCATCTGAGGAATAATTTGTGGCTTTCAATCCTTGTATTATCTACTATGATGGGAAGGAGTGAGAGTAACTATCCTTAAAGTAGTTACAAGCTGTTCTTAAGTTGCCCATTTTCCTTCTCTTCTCTGGACTAAATCTCACACAAGAACTTCAGAAAAGCTTTACTAGTATGTAAACTCCAGAAAGTATATTGTATTGTCTTGTGTTTGAAAGTAAAAGCCTCAGTGAATCACACACAATAATTTCATCCTCAAGGATAATGCTCCAGAGCTCACTGCTAGAGTCTTGGCACTCCACAGTGCTGCTGTAGGATGTAAAAAATAAAAATAAACTAACTCAATTACTCTGATTATATATATATATATATAATGTGAAGATCAGTCACATAAATAGCTGATATGTGTGTGTGCACTACAGATTTTCAAAGGAACTCCAGAAGCTCTTAACATTTCACTTCATTTACTGGTGAAAAAAGGGTGAAGGGAAAATGGACCGTTTAGCAGGACAGCCTATCTGAAGAGGTTTCTTACTTTGAAAGATAAAAAATTGGGGCAAATTTTGTTAAGTTTGATCCTAGAATTCAAGCACAACCTTGTAGATGTAGCCTGCTTGATTATATTTATATAGTCATCCTGTATCTGTAATATCTTGCACAATATTAAATGTATTACTTCCTTTTGTCCTTTCTACTTTTTAACAGTCCAGACACATTCCTTACTTCTGTGCAATTTTCTGACTTTACTCCTTCTGACCAGAAATGATTAAAAAGTGAGAAAGATTTTTTTTTTTTTTTAATGCTGCACGTACATATATAGAACTTGCACAATAAATAAAAGCAGTAAATTCAGGAGAATGTTCTACTTCAACTGCAGTAATATAAAGAGGCACTAATGCTACAAGCCATTATTGAAAAATGTTATTAACAATCTACATTTACTTGGGATTTCTTCTTAGTAGATGATAATTGCTGAACGTGCACACCAATGGATATTTGATAAGGCTATAAAGTCAGTGGCAGGACAGTTAAAGCAGAAGATATTCCCAAGATTATTCCATTTGTCATTATGAGACAAATAGGAAACAGATGTGGAAAGTGATTTGATATAGGAAGGATCTGATTTTTGACTATATTCCTCTGGTTTATGTCACTGTAACTTCACTGATATTGGTATGTAGCAAGAAAAAAAAGGGTGGAAACTGGGTCAGCCTAAGTCAAAAATGATCAACCCTTTTCTTCGTGATTGTAGAATAAACCATTTAAAATAGGAGGCATGACAGGGAAATCCCACAGTGTTTTCATATTTCAGTTAAAATGCAATGTAGAGACACATTATATATAATAAGTTTCCAAATGTATCAGTGAGTAATAACTACAATAAATATATCACTGTTAAGTGTCAAATGAATGTATCTTGGATAGCCTGAAGCCCCAGAGAGTTTTGATAAACATACTATGGGAAGTCTAGCCTATCACAAATAGGGCAACATGCCCAAATACCTTCTAGAGTATTGAAGTCAAACGATCTCTCTCTGTACACCAAAAATACCGTCAACAGAGAAATAAAAACTTTCCTATGTACTCCTCCTTGTCCTATCTCCCCCTGATCCCAAATGGAAGCCTAGAAAGAATAGATTGTAAGTGATACCATAGAATCATAAAATGTTTTGCATTGGAAGGGACCCTTAATATGGCCCTTCCTTATTATAAGGCCCTTTGTAGTCCAACAGTCCTTCAATGAACAGGGACATTCACAGCTAGATCAGGCTGTTCAGAGCCCCGTTCAGCCTGACCTTGCATGTTTCCAGGGATGGGACATGAACCCCCTCTCTGGGCAACCTATTCCAGTGTTTCATTTTAACTTATTGTAAAAAGCTTTTTCCTTATATCCAGTGTAAATTTCCTCTCTTTCAGTTTGAAACCATTTTCCCTTGTCCTGTCACAACAGACTCCGGTAAAGGGTCTGTCTGCTTCTTTCCTGTAATCCCTCTTTAAATACTGAAAGACTGCCCTCATGTTTTCTCGGAGCCTTACTTTCTCCAAGCTGAACAGTCCCAACTCTCATGGCCTGTCCTCATTTCATTGATATATTTCTGTAGCTGGTTTCTTGAAATATGTGCCTTCCTGTGGTGCACAGTTTGATAGATATCAAGACTTAGCCAGAAAGAAATATATTTCAGACCTTGAAATAAATGTAAAAGTTCTGATGATTCCCAATCTTTTACTCGGTCATTTTCAGGCTATGAGGATTCACTTTCAAACAGCTGAAACATATACGGAATAAATGTCCTATATCATGATAATGAGTGGTGACAAGACATTGCTACTTGACAAGACTTATTTCATAACTTGCAATAGAATTCAGCCAGCCAGTACCATACCAACCTGAAGTTATATATATATATATATAACATTACACACACGCACACATGCACACACACATAAGGGCTGGTCCAAAACTAATGCCTCCTATTTTATTATGTTGGCCCATGACCATCAGAGGTGAATGTTGGTGGTACAGCAGTAGAGTTTGAAGCTTCCTACCAATATTTTTTTTATGTTTTGTCACCACGTGGCAGATGGCAGCAAAAGGGAAGTCTGACAAAATGGCATCTGACATGGAAGTATTTATGAAGCAAAGGTGTGTCACTGAGATTCTCCATATGGAAAAATTACACCCATTGACATTCATTGATGCTTGCTGAACATGTAAGGACACCAAACAGTGCATGTGGCACAGTGAGATAGTGAGTGGTATGTTTCAGAGGTGGTGACAGCGACAGTGGATCATCTCCACTGGTGCAGATTTTTATGATTGCAGCTTACAGGCTCTTGTTCATAGCTGATGAAAATGCAAAGCTAATGGTGGTGACTATGTTGAGAAACAGTATTCTGTAGCTGAGAATTTTCTCTATGAAATAGTGTCACTGTGCTCTTTGTAACTGTTAAGTGTTGTAGTTTTCATGGAAATAAGCAGGAGGCATTACTTTTGGAGCGACCTACATATATATGTAAATATAAATGTATATCCCAGTTATATATCCACATATACATAAATCTGTATATATACCCAGTATAGAAACTTTTTATGTCTTTTCTTTGCATCTATTTCAGCTGCCGCACTGTCCAGAACTCTCTCAGTAATGCAAGAAGAAAGATATCAGCACACACCAACTATTTTTTGTTATTATATTTTAGATATTCTTTCCTAGTTTAGTACTGTTTATAGCTTGTAAGAATACTGGTGATTCTTAGAGAGGAGACAATTTTTCTTCTTGTGTGATTCACACAGAAACTGTTACAGAATTGCAGAATTTAACACAGCAAAGCCACTGCTGGCCAATCATGAATTAATACAGAACAAGTAGATGATCTGAAGAAGCTATGTTGATGGAATGCACACAGTCACTAAAGAGGTATTATGGGCTTAGTTTATAAGATATGGTAGATATAGAAGGATTTGACAGCAGTGATGTTCCTCAGCTGTGCTAGTGCAATTGAAGGAACTCATATCCTTACTCTTATAACCCTCAAACCATAAATACCAAGGAGCACATCTCCAAGGCACCTTCAAGGGGCTAGTTGATCATCATGACAAGCTGATGAACAATCATGTGGGATGGTCCAGAAACATTCAAGATGCTAGGAGACTTCGGAAATAACACATCTTTTGTTTAACTAGAAAAGGTTGAGTTGGCCACATCTGTGAGCACTACTGAGGTTAATATTTCCCTGGCTATTCTCACAGATTCTGTTGTACTAACATGAAGACTTTTATATAAGAAACAGATTGCAGAAAGGGGAAAAAAAAAAAAAAAAAGAAAGAAAGAAAGAAAGAAAGAAAGAAAGAAAGAAAGAAAGAAAGAAAGAAAGAAAGCAAAGCAAGCAACCAAACAAAACATTTGAAAAAAAAAATAACCTTCCTAGAGTATGACAATACATGGAGAAGGTGGATACATGGATCTATCTGAAGGACTTTAAGGCAGATAGCAATGTCTCTTAGCTGAGACAGAAATTGCTGGCAGTTAAATCTGTTCTCAGCATCGGTGAGAACAAAGGGAAAAGCCTCACTTCCTGCTCAGAGAAAAAAAAAAAAAAAAAAGCTAAAGAGACGGTTTGGATTTATCTCTTCTACACAGAGGCATTAACTGTACTTGATGAATTTGCTGCCCAAATCACAGTCAGCAGAAAGCAACAAGTACCTGTGAATGACGAGTCAGCCCAATCAAGAACAGTAACTCCCAAGGGCAAGGTCACTCTTCATTGACCACAGAAGATGCTTCAAATGAATTTAGGTCTGAGCAAACAGGATATAGCCTTTCTGAAATGTATACTGCTGAGGCAGCTGATAGGATACATCTGACTTTGAGAACACAGGCTGATGATTTTACATTTTTTTCCTATTTTTTTTTCTCCTCTTCAATATAGCAATATCATTTTTTTCATTACTTTCCTCTAGTTCAGTACAACTTTCTGAGCACATACTTTATGTCTATATGAAAGATGTTTCACAGAGTCTTTTAAGTACCTTTCAGTCTATGAGAAGTGATTTATTTATGAATTGTGTTACTTTTCAAGAAGAATTTTAAGTGGAACAACTGTGTGGGATATTGCTATGTTGTTATTGTTATTATATTTCCTATTTCACACTTAATCTATTGAATCATGAAAACTGTTAAATCTGAGGACTTTGGTTTCAGGTTTGGGAACCACGCTGCTATGGAACTTTTAATAATAAACTTTTATTAAAGTCATCCCAGTGGAATGCCTTATTTTTTAAAAAGTACAAGTGTAAATAAATATAATGTGACAAATTATGCAAAAAAAAAAAAAAATAGAGATATTAAAACAATTGCAAACTTTGAGAGAAGTGGTAGCCATTGGGGAAATAGGTGAAAAGTGACCGAAGCAATAATGCAACTATTTTAAACTATTAATTATTAAAATAAAAAAGGGGGAGGAGGGGGGAAAGAAGTACAATGAGTCACTGACTTTCAGTATTCAGTCTCCATGTGTTATAGAGTTTTTACTTGCACATGTTTGGAGGATACTGGACTCTGGAACACCTTTATTATATTTTGTTTTCCAACTTGGGACTCAGCAGAATTGAGCTATTGGAAACCAGTTTTAAAACCCTGTGGGAAATCACTCTTAAGTGAGAAATTTTTAGTAAAATGCTGTTCCTAAGAAAAGGTCTCCAGCTTCTGTAGGACCTGCAACTGAAATCTCTTGGTTTTCCATGCTATGATAACTGCAGTAGAGAAGAGTCTTTGTTGAAGGAAGAAACTGCAAAACTGATGCTATCTGCCCACCTCTCTGTGTCTGCCTCAAAAAGCTTGCCCAGATTCTTGATCATTGCAACTCCTCTCCAAGAGTCCATCTACTAATCTCTCTCTTCCTTTTTAGACCCCAAAACACTCTGCACTGAACCACACTTGCAGAGTTCATTGAAATTTAGATACCTGAAAATGTTATTTTTGATATTGAGCTGAAAGAGCTGTAGCGATCACCTTTACCTCCATGCTTCTTTTTGTAGATTAATGAAAACAGTACAGAGCTCTAGATTTCTGTTTCTCCTTTTATCTCAATATGTCACTCATACTGACAAGTTTTTCTGGCTTACAATGTTCAGAATTTATATTAAAGTATAGTAGACAACTTGGATAAAGATTGGAAAATCTGTCTACCTAGACCAAACTGAATTATGACAACTCTCAATAGCTCTGGTTGAATAAAATATCAAAAGTCCCATACTTCTCTGCTATTTTTTGAAATTAAATGAATTAATATTCATTAAGTTATTAGGAAGCTTTGCAAAAAGGGAAGTGTTTTACATCTGTCTGTCATCCATCTATCAATCTATTTAATTATCTATCTACATTATTGTATTTCAGTTAATTTAATGAAAGGGAAAACAGCCAAATGGGCTGTTCAGAATCAGCTGTTTTAATCTATTCATTATTCCTAGTTTGATTCCTTCTAACTGGAAGACAAAGAAAGTGATACTGTCAAATAGTGAAGACTTATTCACACCTGACATCCTAGTTTGAATACTTATATTGGTATTTATATGAAGAATAGCATCTTTCAAATAACTGTGCAGCACAAGAGCACAGGCCTAGCCAAACTGAACAGCTGTTCAAAAAAGAAGTATATGTTAATGAGCCAGTCTTATTTAACATACATGCAAGTTGGGTTTTGTTTTGTTTTTCTGAGAAGCAATTTACCCATTTGCAATAAGTCTAAAATACTAACTAAATTAGTACATTAGGCAAAATATTGTTCTAATTCTGGATAACACAAATAAATTACTAGACAAGAACAATATCAAGGTATTTCATTTCAGAGTCATTATCCCTTTAGCAAAACTTTCAAAACATTCACACAAGTAAAAACAAGAAACCAAAAATAGCACACTGTTAATATGAATGACATGTTAACCTTGGGTGATTAGTAAAGACACCAAAAATGCCATCCCAATAGCATACCAGACACTAGATACCATGAAGGATATTGAACAATTCTCAGAGGACACTGTGCATTAGAATGTCTTTGTACTGCAACTTGCTGGGTTGTCAAGTGTAATACATCACCTGAGATCACTGTCTGGCTCGTATAGGATGACCTCTGGAAATATAACTACCATACAATGACTGTCTGTTCTAGTCTAGTTATTAAGCGGTCTGCATATGTAAGCAATAAGATACACAAAACTAAAACCAGTACATGAAACTAAAAGTCTCAAATCTTTTAGTGTTCTTATTCTTACCCCCAACATATTTTCCATTAAAAACATTTGGAACAGATTCTAATTGCTTTAGCAGATTCTACTATTATGTTAAATAAATTATTGGGCCAAAGTCTATTACATGATTGTACTAGTTTTCTATGGTTATTTTTAGCATTCAAGACCACTTCTTTCCCCCTTTGTCTTCTGGATTTCCTGTATGTTATTAGACTGTGGTGAGGTCAGGCATCAGAGGAAATAACAGCAGTGCTAACTCCTAGACTCAATGTTTTATGAATTACTGAGCATCCGTGATGTAATGGCAATAAATCTAGCCCAATCTCATTCTTATGTCCTGTTGTAAATAAATGAAGTTAGCAAAGGTGTTATTTTATTCAAAAGCCTTCCTGATGAGAACGAAAATGTTTCCCTCAGGGGATTGTTTGTAAAACTGCCTCCATAATTAGGGTGCCATTTAACAAGAGAAAGGTTCTTCAGTTTTCCTGGGGAACTTTCATGTCTGAGTTGGGTTTTGTCAAGGGTATCTTATTTACAACACAAAAACAACTGCAAATTGGGGAAGCAATGTATAGAAAGGACCTAGTCAAGTGGAGTTAACATATTAAGCATATGGCCAAGATTGTCTGATTTCCCAAGTGATTTTGCATGCTCCCAAGTCGAGCACCCAATTTAAAACTTGCTCAGGGGCTCTGATTTTCACAGAATACCTTCTGGGCAGTTTAAAATTCTGATACTTGAAACTATTAGTCACTTCTGAAAAATTTACTGACATGTCTGCATTGATTTTTAGCCTGTTTTTTCAGTTACCAGTGTGTAAACATTCTCTGTGAGCTCAAGTCCTCACTAAAGGTTTCAAAAATCAGACTGTGAGTGACAGAATGAGAAGAAAAACTAAAAAAAAAAAAAAAATTACGAACTCCACTTTTTCTCCTCCCAACTACAATAAGATTTCAAAGAACTTGTGTAAGAAATTATGAAGCAACAGAGAATTACATTCTCAGAAATTACTGGAGCAACTATTAAGCTTTTTTTTTTATTTGAAGTATTGTAAACTAACTGCAATATTTCACTCAGAGAAGCCTGTAAAGTGTCAGGTCTAGCCCCGTGTCTGATAAGTATTCAGGTTAAATGAAAACGAAACAACAAACTAAACAAGGTCTGGAATAAACAAGCTGACCCTTTGGGTAGTCTATTCTTTTTCCTTCAGTAAGGGAAAACCTAGATTTAAAATCTCTGCAATAAGCACTTATTTTGTCTTTGTACCCTTCACTTACTTTCAGCGTGACTTCACCCAGCCCTACTATGCAGCCTCATTTTATTCTTCCCCTTTAGCAAAAAATAATATCTTCAACATGTTAATAACTGGTATTGCATTAGAGAACAATACAGTTGAAAAGCTAACTTCACAAGGAGACATAACTAACAGTAGACATAATTATAACCACTCTCTGTGACAAGTTGCAATTATTCCTCACGGCACTGTGTTTAAGAAAAATTTCACACAGGTTGAGGAGTTTTTTATTACAAAAGTCGAGAATGTTTAATATTTTTCCATTGCAACTTCCATTGCAATTTGCTGACTTAAAAAAACAGGTGAATTTAAGTATTTTTGATTCAAGATGATGAAAAAAAATAAAATAAAATTGACTCCTTTATTCCCTACCTTGCCTGCTTTTCTAGTATCCAGGTGTCCCCAGAAGGGAAGAGAGTTAACAAAGCTGACAAAGAAAATAAACACTCAGCTCATATGTACTCTATTGTACACATGTACATTGTACAGCTCTACATGTACACTCATAAACAGGAATGCACAGAGGTGGCAACTCTCATTAGCATAACTACTGATATATGTATTTTTGCCTTTTTTTTTTAACAGAACTTTGACTCAAAGTCACATCTGCAAAGATCATAGTATAGTATTGTATGATATTGTATTGTATTTTAATGTATAGTATGGTACAGTACAGTATAATACAATATGGAACATCTTTGAACTTTGTAGATTAAAGTTAACTAGCAAATCCATCAATTTCACATAGAAAATAAGCTATTCTCCTTCGAGTTCTATAGACTTATGGGATAAGTTTCTGTAGCCAGTTTTAGTGGAATCTAAATGATTATTTTTTTTCATCCACCAGAAGATCACGGCCAATACTTGGAGTGGTCATGGATTAGGATAGGCAGGATTTGTCTTTATGTTAAGACGAGGGTTAAGGACTGTCAGAATAGATTCGATAGAATGCAACAGAGGGTGAGTGCCATCCCAAGAGAGGTCTTGCCCCTGGGACCGTCATGCATATCTTCTTAGGTTCTGCTCTCTGTTGGAGACTCATCCTGAAGCCCATAGAAGTCAAAGAAAGATTCCCCTCAAGTTCAGTGATCGCCAGAGGAATCGTACTCATATCCCTTGCCATGTTTACATGTTAAGTTGGGGTCACAGCAAATCCTTCCAAATGATTGGGAATTAGAACAGTTGTGCTCCATCACTAGAAATTTAAAGGGTTTGAACTGATGAATATACAACTTTTAAACTTGCATCTGTACAATCACTCTTCCGCATTTTGTTATCATTAAAGTAATGGCAATAAACACTGAGAAGAAAAATTATGTGTTCCTATTTCGTACTGATCACTTGTTTTAGAATATCCAACAGAATTAAAACTTCATTGGCATTTATGCAGATAAATGTTTAACCACACTTAGCTCTTGATCCTTGAAATATATAATTACACACAAACACATATATGTACTAGTAAAAATAGTAAGACCTGAAATACTTGTTATTCATAAATAATAGCATATTTAGTCACTGAGTTCTCTCCCCAGCTACACTTGTGCAACTCCACAACTCTTTAATCAAAAGAAAAAAACAATTTTTGAGATTATCAGGACAAATATCAGAGGATCTGCTTTTTGTTTGTTTGTTTATTTGTTTTGCACATCCACATTATAAATGTTTTTATTTGTTTGTTTGTTTTAAGATATTGAGTTATTTCTAAACTACCTTGTCTCAGATTTAAAACTCGAGAGTTTCCTTACTGTAAGTTAGTCCTGAGTCCAGAAAAATTGATCCTAATTGGTAGGAGAAAATACATGTCTTTTTATTTATTTATTAAAATCTGCCCAGATCATCTGCAAGATAATGATGCTCAGGTTTCTATCACTTCAGATGTAAAACTTTTCAACAGGAGGAGGTAACTGTGCTGTTTGAGGCACCCTCTGAACTCCTCTGAGCTTGTCCTTTCTTTATAGATGAAGTTTTGTTTACCTGAGATTTGAAAACTGATTATAGACTCCTGAGAAACTAGACTGTGTTTTTGAAACATTGTCAGCTCTAATTGGTCCCTGTCCAAGCATTAATTCCCATGGAAAGTGAAGACCTCAGAAGCATGGCCTTGTAGGGGATATGACCAAACATCTACTGGAGTTTCTTGTAAGAAAAATCATACAAAGGCTAGCAAGGTCCACCAGCCCATGTTTAGAGATGCATTGAAAACCAGTGTGAATGAAGTATACTTGCCCTATTCCTTTCCTTTTTTATGCAGGCATTAAAATTAACACTTACAAATGGAATCCGAAATATAATAGCCCAGCTGTCTTCCTGTTTCAGGAGGTGTTAGTGGTAGCAGAGAAGTCAAATTGCCGGATTTGCATTTTATTCTCATACCAATGACTAAGCATCTGCTCCAGTTCAGCCTGTGGCACTCTCATCTCAGCTTTCAGTGGGTGCTGATTAAGGCCTCAAATAACCAAAGGAAACATCTCTTTTTGTATAAAGAATGGGAGATTTAAAATTATATTTCTGTCTGAAAATGTTTCATTTGTCAGTGTTAGAAGTAAAACCTCATATTACTGACTGAAGGTAGTTGGAATAAATCAGAACAGTTTACGCATTTGCTTCAAGGACTTTCTGAAACTTTGTGTATAGCCATTTCCTTCTTTATCTTTCTAGAAAAAGCAATTCTGAAAACAATATTACAGTACCTCATTTTATAGATCAAGAACAAGGTCTGAAAATCACAATAGCTTTTTTCTTTCTTTCTTTCTTTCTTTCTTTCTTTCTTTCTTTCTTTCTTTCTTTCTTTCTTTCTTTCTTTCTTTCTTTCTTTCTTTCTTTCTTTCTTTCTTTCTTTCTTTCTTAACATCCTTCACTTCACTTCCTTTTTCTCTTTTCCTTTCTTTCTTTCAATGAATGACATTAATAACAATTGAAAAAAAAAACAAAAAACAACAACAAAAAAAAGAAAAACAAGTTTACTGTTAGAAGTAAAGTAGAAAGAAATAAAGGATAAAACTACCATTCTTATGTCTCTAAATCTATGGTACTCGTGGGCTTTTCATTCTTCATTAAGCCATAGCCCTCTGACTTAAAAAATATACAGCAAACCGGAAGAAATACAAAGAAAAGAAGATTGTTCTCATTTTGTTCTAAAACGAGAAACTGGCAGGTAGAAGGATTAAAGGAAACAAAATACAAGGTTGTTGCTCACATGTTACCATTTGTAGGGCATGGGATGTTGTGGATACTTAAAAGATATATGAGCTCAAGAATCGCCAGAACTAATTCATCAAAAACAAGTCACTGAAAAGCATTAAACACAGAGATTCCACCCGTGGTTCAGGAAATCCCTGAACAACGAGTGTTTGAGCCTGGGAGACTATATCACTAAGCACTGCTGCATGCTTGCCTTCTCATTCTCTTCCAGTGGCATCCATTATTGGCCCTTGTGAGAACCAAGGTACTGGGCTAAATGAGCCTTTGGTTTGAACAGATTTGACTGTTCTTATGAAATGAGGCAGAGAGAAATTAGGTAATTTAGTCAGGAAATCTGTGCCAAAGCAAAAAGCTAATGTTCTAGTTCCTGAGCCTTGTCCAGCACCATAAACAAAAGTATATAGTCTTGTTTCAAATCCTAGTAAAG
The DNA here is from genome assembly GCF_016699485.2 of Gallus gallus. Classification (NCBI taxonomy): domain Eukaryota; kingdom Metazoa; phylum Chordata; class Aves; order Galliformes; family Phasianidae; genus Gallus; species Gallus gallus. Next base: position 9,493,130 of record NC_052532.1, on the reverse strand, counting down.
CTAATGGCAACTTCGCTTACTCAGCGCACACAAAGCTATGCAAAGCGTGCCAAGTAAAATTAGTAAGGATCACTTGTGATGAGGAAAGTGCACCAGCCTTTCTTCCCAGTTAGCTTCTGTAGTCTTCCTGTGATTCCCAAGGAATATCTCTGTTTGGTTCTCAAAGAATACTACACAATTCTACAGAGAGAGATAAGTTGCTTTTTTTTTTTTTTATTTTTATTTTTTAACTAGCTTTTATGATTCAAATACAGGCACTGGATATTCACATGACAATATTATTCAAAAACGTTTCCACCACAATTCAACATTTATTAAAATAATCTAATCTGTTTGAACATATTGGAAGGAAGAAGAGCTGATATGTAATTATCTCTTTCCCTAAATTGTTCTTTGATTTGGTTTCAAGGTTCAAAGATCCACCCAGTTTTTGTGCTAATAGCCAGCACTGATGTCACTCGGAGAAACAGAACGGAAGACAGAGGTGCAAGTTGAGTTTGAAGATAAATTCAGTAAAAACATTAGAAACTACTGGATAAGAAAAGCAAACAAACACCCCGCAAGTCCACCTTTCGTTTCATAACTCTTGTTTCTTGATATATCATCATATCCTTCATTTCCCCTTTTAATCATGCAAACTTACAGCTGTCTTTTGAAACATTTTTAGATTCAACTCCAAGTGCTGTACTTGATACCATATATCATACGTTTCCTCTACTTCTTGTGAAATGGTTTCAGATAGAATACATTTAACCTTATCTTCTTACTGTCTGGATTTTGTCTTCTAGTATTCAGAAGCCTCTTTCCGAATCTCTTAAATGTAATTAATTTTAACTCATTTTATCAATTTTTGGTTACAAGTTTTAAATTCTGCACTGTTAATCTTCTTAACTAATATGAGAAGAAAAAAAAAATCATGACGATGATGCTATGGCAGATTTGTACAATATGACCCTAAATATGACAACTAACAGTCAGTAGCAGAAGCTTGTTAAAAAAAAATAATAGTATGTGTAAGCTGCAAACATAAAACGAAGTGACAATAACAGGATGTAAAATAGACCAGACTTGCTCTGTCTTACAGTGCCCAGATACTTTTCTCCCTCAGCTGCATTCCTACCTGTCTACCAGTTCTACCTTTCCATCGCATTAGCTTTTAGGCATTTTTAACTGAATACACCAAAATAATTTTCAACATGGGGATTTGACCTACCATCTTAGATGGTAGTATCTAAGGAAGAAAGCCAAATGATTCTAACAGACACATATATGCGCACTCCTATCTTTCAAATATTCTGAACATTAAAATCTACCTTAAGTTGATGTTTTTCTGAAGGATATTGTGAACTATTTCCAGTTGTATGCTAATTTGCTTCTGCTCTTGTACAATTAAATTTTATCTGAAATTTCATACTACTACCCAAGTTCCTTTCTTACATTCAATTTGTATAACATTATTCTTTCTAGTTCAGATAAATGTAGACACATATCCAGGAATTATTCTGAAATGTATTGTTTCTGTATTTCTGCTTATCTTATATTTTTTATTTCATGGAAATGAGTATCTGAGATATTATAACATGCATGATTTCTGAAGATGCATAGCTCTCTCTGTTTACAAGATATAAAGCTGAGTAACTATAGTAGTTGACTATACTTCAGAAGATTTAGATAAGGTAAAATATCTTCCACTGTTTGAAATTAGTCTATAAACTAAATCATAAGGGTGTAACTTGCAAACGCCAGGAGAGACCAGATACTTAAAGTCTCAGATCCTCCTACATACTTTCCTGTTGCTATCCATTTCATGAACTATTTTTCCTTGGCTCTTCAAGAAACTCCAAATCTCTCCTTTCACCTTCAGAATGTCTGTATTAGTCTCTAACTATTGAGAACTGAGACTTAATAACAGTTTGTCCATCACAAGTACCTAAATGCATAAAGGTTTTGGATTTGGTTTTAATTTACATATATGAGTAATCTCCCTGGAAACAATGAAATCATTTGCTCAGGTTACTTCTGAATGGGGTTTTGAAGCTGCTTTTATAAAAGCACCTTAGTGTGCAATTATATACATAGGTCATTAATGCCCAAGTTTGACAGACTGGCATATAGAGCCTAATCCTAGCTGTATAGATATCAACAAGCAGTCGGTGATCACAGAGCACAAGAGATTTGGCTTCAAAAACAACTTTTCAAAGAAATATTCAGCTCCCACGTCTTAAATCATTCACTGAAATTGCTTTAAAAAAATACAGCAACCTCTTTTTAACAGAAGTTAGTTGAACAGTTATGTATTATTGTGACTAAATTCAGCATTGCTTCATTCCTTTATTTGTATAATGAAAGTGATAGTTATTTATGCTTATTTTCATAGCTCTCCTCAGCTCTTATCAGAGGGTTAGTACATTTAAAATCTCTCTTCTTGCAATAGGCACTATTTTTCACATGCTTTATTTCTTTTCTCAAAATACCACCTTTTACTGCAATATTGTAGCATTGCTTTTGGTTTTCAATACGGATTCTGCTTAAATTTTGGTTGTAGTTTCTCTTATTGTCTTCAAATTTTACTTCAGTCCTGTTAACTTGGTAGCAATAGTCTCATAAAAAGTGGTCAGGGAAACTTGAACTAGCTAATGTAGTTAATTTAATTACAATTATTGTATGGGTTTCTTTCCAAATATGTAGTTAATAGACACTACTTTCGTCAGTAGTGAATTTTGTCTTCAGAAGATAAAATTTTGAATTTATTAATAATAATGTAATTTTAACATAATAAATTTGAAATAAGATATGCTCATCTGAAATAAGGATTTCTTAAAAATTCATAGAGAACACTCAAAAAGACTGAAGTCCATTAAAAATTACAATTATTAAGAATAGCTTCAATGTTTATTCTGAGATAGAATATACCATTTCCTTTTTTGTTTTGTTTTCCATTCTTATTTTTTTTCTTCTTCATTTAAGGCCTCTGGAAAGAATGAAGAGATATGCTTTCTTTAGAAGTTTGTACTTGTGTTTTTTGTACATCCTTCCATTTTTTATTTGGAGGCTAAGTGATATTTTCCCCAAAGAAGAAGAAAAACAATTACATTTAATAATGTTTAAGTTCTTAACCACCTCATTGAAAATGAGATTAAAGCTACCAAACCATGTAAGCACCATGAAAGTGATGTCTTTCACTTATAATTTAATGTAAACCCCATTCTAATTAATTTACATTACCTAGTTAGGTACAGAGATATGAGAATTCAAATTAAGATAGCTAAATAGTAGGAGCAAGCTGATTTATTTTTTTAAGCCCCAAACTACAGAGAACACTTAAACTTTTTTTTTTTTTTTAATAATACTATGTTGTTAAGGCACAACATTTAATCACATATTCTTAATTCCATAGAAGTAGTGTAAATATGATATTTTCCTCAGTCAAAATCAGTCAAAACTGGAGAGCCACCAATTAAAGAAAAAACTCCTGAAGTATCTCCTTCAGTAATTTAAAGCCATGTTAACGTTTGTTTATGATGTTTTAAAAGGATTAAGTCTGGATTTGTTTCTGTTTTGTTCCTTAACAAGATAAATAGAGTAAAAGAGAAAAAAAAAAAAAAAAAAAAAAAAGAGGTGAAGGTATAGCTTAGAAACATCATCTCCCTATTTTTATTTATTTTTTATTTTTTTTCTCCCTATCAAATGAATCATTTTGGACCAGGTTTTAAATCTTTTTACTCAAATCATTAATATGGCTCATCAGAGCAAGTCTGCACTTTGTATGAGTGTAATGCCAGGCTTTTTAAATGTAACTGAAATCTCCAGCTTTTCTGTCTTCTATTATCTGTTTTAAAGTATTTCAGTATTTATTATAATTAATACTCTATGAAATACACTGATTGTAAAAAAAAACAAAAAACAAGCAAACAAAAAAACAAACAAAAAACCAAGTCCTTAAGTGTTATTTAAGCTATTTGTTACAATGTCAGTTAAAATAAATCAGTTTTCAAGGGATTCTCCATCACTCTTTGACAAAAACAAAACAAAACAAAACAAAACAACAGACATTTACTTTCTTTCAGCTTTCTCTTTAAGACTTTTATTTTGTGTTTCTGATATGTCATTGCTTTTATAATGTCAGGAAATTATCCTGAGTTAAAAAATTTATAGTGCTATAATCTTTGTACGTAGAGACTTAGAATTTCTGTATTAACCATCATTTACAATGCATTCTTACTATCTCCCTTCAACGTAATCCTTTTTACAGTGGGTCATGGCTTTTCAATGTCAGCGTCAAAACACATTTTCACAAAGAAATAAAAGCCAAATTCACAAACATACAAATGACAAGCACAGAGAGCTTGTATCCCAGCTTGCTTTCCTGCAAAATCCTTTGAAAGGCTAAATGGCCGTTTCAATCCAAGCACTAATCTTTAGAGCTGTATTAGTATGTTTGAATGTAATGAGGCTCCTGTAAACAGATGTACTCTGTGACTGTACACTGAGCTTAGTTTAAGAACAGCTTATTCCAGTCACTTTCAGGCAGCTAAAAGCAGATCTGAAATAATACTTTAACTGAAATGAGAATGTCTGTGCAGGGATTTGCACTACCTTAGTGAGACATTCACAGGTTTGCTTATGGACAAGGCTTAAGTCATGCAGAAAGGTCTTCCACAATCCAAACCCTGACTACCTTGTTCAAACTTTCATTTTCTGGTTCCCTCCTTTTACTGAGGTTAATCAAAGTCAACTTTTCCCATTACATTTATATATATCCCCACTAATCTTTCAGAGAATACATAAACTTAGTAGATCTATCAGACTGAAGTATTTTTGTGATCTTGTTCCATATTAAGTGATGCGTAAACTTTCCATGTCCTAAATTCAGTATGAGTTTAACAGATTTTTCAACTAGGAACCAAAATTTTTGATCTAGATTAAACTCTACAAACTTCAAGAGATTTGTTGTCCAGTAGAGTATTCCAGGAAAAGATCTTTGGCATAGCAACCATAAGCTGATGAAGGGTGTTACTCTTTCATTACTCCCACACTTGAGAAATGAAACCAGATCTGCATTTCTTATAAACTCAAGATGATAAAATGCATAAACAGAAAGGTTTGTTAAAACAGAATAAAACAAATTGTTGTTCAGAAAAAGTAAATGAAGTTAAGCACTTCACCAGCTACAGTTAAATTGAATGTGCCACCATGACTATTGTTGATACAGCACCTTCATGATCACTGATGCTTAGCCAAGTCGAAAATGAAACTTGACTCAAGTCAAGGAAAGAAAAAAAACAAAACAGTATTTTTGCTTCAGTGTTCTGCTGTTTGACACATGGTTTGTATTGTAGGTGCAGTCATATCTCTTATGAAACCCTTTGCAAGCTGGTAAATAAATGTTAGCTTCAGAAAGTAATGTTTTGTAAACTTTTTCAGATTTTGTGCTGTTTCCGTACTTCAAACAACCTGGAAGTAAGGAATGAAAGGATTCAATTTACTGCTTTGACAAAGTAATCAGTGCCATTTGTTTTTTGATTGCACATATACTGACTCATAATTAGAAAAAATAAATTATACATCAGGGGAAAAAAATTCCTTGGAATAGAGTCTTTCTCTCTCAGACTTTTTTTTTTCCTTCCTAATTTTCCTTCAACAGCATGTCTGGAATGAGGCAGGAACACCCAATATATATATATTATATATATATATATATATACTCCTATATATATAATATACATATTATATATATATATATATACTCCTACTCTTTCTACTCTTCTCAAGAAGTAAAAATCTGTAGTATCTAAGAAACTGCAGAATGGAAAGGTCAATTATTTTAGACTCCTTATATTAAGTGTTTTATTATTAATATTAATAATTATTACTATTATTATATTCATTCTTGCATATTACAATTTTATATATTTTGGAAACTTAGTTCTTATGTGTGTAGAGGGTCTTTGAAGGACATCTGAAGCTTATTCACTGGGCAGATAACTCCACCAGGGTTATTTTATCTTGTCTGGAGGAGGTTTTTTCTGGCCTGGGGGCCTGGGATCACTTTCACATAACAATGACTGAAGCTTCATCTTTCAAGAAATCTCAATTGCAGAGAGTAAACCCAATTAAGGCCAAACCTCTTGGCCTCCTGAGAAGCCTGAGGTCTGAGGGAGAATCTATAGTACTGGTGTCATCCTCAAATGAAATTGTGCAGTAGCTTTGCATATGGCTGATAAGATGGTGCCACTAGTGCTAATTATCTCACTGACATGAAAATACAAATCATAGCATGAAAGATGCAAATTTCTATCCAGAAACTTTTTTTTTTTTTTTAACAATACTTTTCTAAGCATGCCATGAGCAAAATTTTTGGCAGTATGAGAGATTTTTTTTTCTCCCTGTTTTGTTAAAAGACATGACCAGGCAAAACATTTAAATAAGGATAAAACTTAGGTATGTGAACAATGACAATGCCTGGAGCAAAGCCAGCGGTTCAGGAGGACAGCAGAGATTTGAACTTTATACTTTCTTGTGTACATGCGAAAAGGTCTTAGATGATTCTGTTTACCCAGCGGATTTTTTCTATTTGAACAAAGAGAAAAGTAAAATATACTGTATGTTTGTCACTACTGGTTTGCATAATACTAGGAAATGATTTTTAAGTCAATGTCTATGAAATGAGCTTTCAATTCAGCTCAGCAATTATGAGGAAAAATAAATTTATCTCACTTCTGTAGTGCCCCACTCTGTCAAGGATGTCACCCATGTCATATTCCCACTTGAACACTGCTCAGAAATGTTTACACCCAGATCAAGCCACTTGCTCAACATTCCTGGTATGGTTTATATTAAGCGCAGAAGAAACCACTGGGCTAGCAATCCCTGAAAGCATCTTCCTGATGAGTCAGATAGAGCTGTTGGTAAAACTCTAGTCACTCTTTTCCAGAATTTTAACTCCATGAATAGAAGAGGTGTGAAAAGGATCAAGCAAATTTTGATATTTCTCCCATCCAGAGTGTTACTTGAGCTCTACATTCAAGCAGTACTTGAAACAGGACAATGATAATTTTGACACTGCATTTTTTATTCAGCCATTTTGTCACTGTTCTTTTTAATCAACAGCATAAACACTGTCTTACATACAAGGACAACCAAGATTATTTTACATGTAAAAATAACTGGACATACCTTCCTCAGCTTTCTGCCACCAAGCATGTTTTGCCAGATATTCTGCAATTAGCTGATTTTTAATTTCCTTGATTAATTTCTCTCAAAGGCATGTTTGAAGCCATATTATTCAAGGATTCCTCAAAGGTAACCATTTAATAGCTAAATAATCTTTAATTACTTTGCTGTAATGATACACATCCAAAGACATATACTGTTATACCATGACATCAGAGCACTTTAACCTAAAGGTAGTTATTAGCAATCCCATGAAAGATTCATAATGGATCATATTTCATTAATGGAGAGTATTGTGCTCTCCTCTGATTAGGTGCTTGCAAACATTTATTAACATATATCCCTGAGTGTGATCATGTTGCAACTCAAAGGAATCCACAGATCTTCATAAATCAGGTAGTATTTCTTTAGTAAAATACATGAAAAAGTTAAAAAAAGTCACATGACAGCTCTTCTGGAGCTGATTGATACACACAATAAAAAAGAAGATAGCTTAGGACTGGACAATATGTATGATTATGAATAGTCGTAAAACATTTGAAAAAGAATCAAAATGCAAATTACTACTGACTGCAATAATTGCTAGTTGTGAATTATATCACTAGGTGAGAAGACAGTCCAGACTAGCAGATAACTGCAGATGTACACAAATTAGAATAGATTAGATGCCATAAGTCACCTGGCCTTCTTATTGGAATGAATTCACTACAGTACGTTTATTTATTCCACATACTACTTCTTTTTATCTATGTTTTCCACTGGCAACTGACTGGTTTCTCATCTAGTCTGTTCCTCACATTCTTTTTTTTTTTTTTTTTTTTTTTGACTCATAGAGCTAAAGAAAAAAAAACATTAAAAAAAATAAAGATAAGATAAAAATACTTAGAAGCTGGGAAAAAAAAAAAAAAAAAAAAAGGTATTGAGGTATTGTCTTTGCTTGAGTTCCCAAGTAATGGTGTGGAAAGTTACTCACCCTTTTCCAATGAAATAAGTTACTTAGGAAATAACTAATTTACTCAAAGTCCAGAGGGGCATGTAGAAGTCTCAGGCATGTATTCCGACTGAGTCAAGTCATAGTCACTAAATTATTTGTCTTACATAAACGAGAGAGAGGTGAAGGAAGGAACAGAGGGGCACAGAACATTTCTCTCATATGAATGGTATTTGAAAGAAGATACAGAGATTCAGTCTGGTTTATGCTCAAGAGCTCAAAGAGGAGCCAGCACATTTTCAAATAGATTTACTGAGTGCCACAAACAGAAAGCAAGTTGTTACAAACTATGTAAACTAGAACTGAAAACGAATGGAAGAGTAAATATTTCTTTTTTCTCCTCTTACTTCAAGAGGTTTTATTCTTAGATTTTTAGGATGGAAAGAGCTGCTGTGATCCTTTAGATTGATTTCCAACATCACATAAGCATAGGCATTTGGGATTAGCACAAATATTTAATGCATTGCCTATTTCATTACTATCCTTGATAGTTACTATTCCTAATATCCCAGATACTTCCAGCAGTAAATTGATTAATTCTTCACAGTAAAAGACATAAGGACTAACTTATATGAAAAATGATTATTTATGGCCTTCAGAAGTCCCTCCCAACTCTAAGGATTCTATGATTCTTTGATTCCATGCCCATACCTTGTTTCTATATCTGATTTTTTTAGATAATTTTATAAACAGTCCTTTGTTCCTTCTCTGCACACAACACAATCTCTTATCCATTTCCCACTCCTACATTTAGATTTCCTTCCTAGTGCCGGGTACTACTGCAGCAATCAAACATTCATTACTGTACCAGGCCTCAGAAGTTTCCACACAAGTACCGTTTAAGGATGAAGGAGTCCTGTCAGACTTTTAAGATCTTGAAATACTTGATGGTTAATCTGTGTCATCTTATACCAGAAAAAAAAAAAAGAAAAAGTGATGAAAAAGGATGGAAGATTGTATACCAATAAAAAACATTGCCTTTATAAAGGTATTCTTAAAATTTAGAAGGTGGTGTCATGGTTAAAACACCTGTTCATATTTTGGAGATCTTTCCTTTTGCTGACATATTCTCCATGGTTTATATTCACATATGAGATTAATTCTTATTTATATAGATTCTCTCTTTAACAAGCAAAGTTCTAATCATTAATCAAAGCATTGATATTTACCATTGTTTTGTTATTGAACATGGAATAGTGGTATTTTTTAACTTATTTTGATAGTAAAAAATTTGAGATGTTCTTTGTACAACACAGGGCAGAGAAGAAATTCAGCTTATGAAACTTGCAAAAGCAAGAAGGCATCTGGAAAGTATTATGGAAACATTTTCACATAAATATGAGTCTGTCCATAAAAAGAGGATGGTCAAGATATCAAGAGAAGAACAATTATTTACTGTTCCACCAGGCAACCAATGGAAATACCTATGCACTGGTCTTTCCTCACAGAAATAGTAGCTTCACCTGCAGCTGCTCTGCTTTTTGTCAAAGTAGAAATAAGATTTAATCATTGTGGAGAAGCCAGTTTTGTCATGCCAAACATGCAGCTGTTGATGAAAGGAAGAATAGGGTGCTTGGAAGCACACCAAAGGAGCCTCCCACTGCTGGAAAGCTACTTTTTTCTTTCCTGAATCTGTTTGAAAAATTACTTCTAAATCCATGAGTACTCTCATCTTTGCTCTGGAGAAATGCTTCTTTTCTGGGTATTCTGAGTGGGTGAGTCTCTTACAACCAGATGTAGCAGGAGGATATTTTTTAGAGAAGCTTAACCATGGCCACCAAGAAGGCTGTACTGCTGCCACAAACAGCCTGGGCCTTCCAGGGAATGACCAGAGTCCTGCCACTCTGCAAAACACACACTGAGAGGACACAAAAGGGATATATGTGAGGTCGATCTGAAAGTATGGAAATAAGCAATGTTTTCAGACACACTTTTTAAATGGTATGTCTGAGAGTTGAATATATCCCACAGCCTCTAAAACCCAAGTCTGAAAAGTACTTCACAACATATTAGCTCATAAAATTTTAGAAAAAGTCCAACAAAGTCAATTAATGTCAGTAGGACCCTGGTTATCTCCTTTCATCTGCATATTTACAATATTCTCCCATTCATTTGTGGTTGTGCATTTCACAGCTCCTTGGCCTGTATGTGGAGCATCACCCGCAGCTGAAATCTGCTGCACTGTGACCTTGATTGTTTAAAGCCTATTTGACAAGATGTTTGTACTGAGCTACAAACGAAATACAGTCACTTCCTTCAGCTGTAGAAATCACACTTAACATGTGATTCTTCTCCATGAGGTCAGGCCATGTCAAATGGAGATTTGTGACAAGGATCACACAATAAAAAATGTTGCTTTGATGCTGATCTATCAAAATCTGTGCTTGGTAATGCCTTCTTTCAGTTTTGCTTCTTCCTACACCTCTAAATCAAGAAATAATTCTATTATTTATAAATCATTTCCTCAATTAAGGCTGTCTACAGTATATGCTGGCTTTCCATTGTTTTTATTAAATTATTTTCTCAACAGATGGTGGTTTGTTATTTTTTTCCTCCCTTGTGTTGGTTGAAAGATCAAAGGATTCAGCCATACTTGTCTTTTATTTCAAAAGGTGTGTGGATGAAATTCTGCATATGTTTCATGACTGTGAAGCTTGGTGAATACTTTAAATTGTTACTCTAACAAGAGGCAAATGCTGAGCTTTTGTGCTATTAAGAACACTATGGACTCTGTTAATAGATGAACACAGTATTCACACCCAGAAAACTGGATCTACATCTTAATTTGATTGTCATCTCTCTAAATAAAACAATCTAAGTTTGTAATGAATAAGGATAATTGTATTATCTCAGGGCAAAATTAGGTAATCATGTGCCAGTGGGAATATTTACATTCTGGAAATAAAAAATTTATCATAACATCCTTTAATGGATAGAAAAAAATAATTAATATCCACTTGCAAATAGTGGATGTATTCTCAGCTTTACTGGTAGCAATCACTACAATTAATATTTTTAAAGCAATCACAAATCTCTGAGTCATCTCTCTAGTAAGGCTAGAAAATCATGCTTTTTCTCTAATTATACAAACGAGTAAACATCAGTCTGTTACACTGATACAGGGCTCCACTGAAGAAAACTGTTTCACGAAAAAGCACCCCACATTTTAAAGTAAAACAAGTATTAGAACCAGCTCCTAAGAGTTCCTTTAACTTGAATCATACATTATCTGAACATATTCAATGTTATTCATCCTTTATGTGACATGATTTTAAGGCATAGACTCATAAAGTAAGATAGTACATGTCTTAGAAGTGAAAATCCACTTAGCAGTCCTGTATGTGCACGTGCGCACTCTCCAGTCCACGAATTTCCTTCCATGGAGGTCTCTTTCTATCTCTTTTTTTTTTTTTTTTCCTCCCCTCTAGCAGCATAAACAAAAGTTTTCCCACAGTTCTGAGACTCATTTCTTTGAACCTAATGAATATGTCGACTGGCTTTAGTTTCTCATTCATGGAAGTCATTCAGCTGTGGCATACTGTATACAGTTCTCCACTGCAATCAACCAGCATTTCTCAGTAACAGAAGGCCAAAAGCTGGGTACACTGGGAGAACAATGGTCTTCTTAGTTATCTCAGTGGAAGCGTGCTAGCGCATAGATTTCACTCATTAGAAGATGATGGGTTCAAAATCAATGCTACCCCTCATGCTAGGCTCTTTTTTTGTATTAAGAAAATCTAGATTTTTTTTTCCTGTTACTTTGTGTGAGGCAATTTTTTGGAATATCAGAAGAAAATAGATAGGATTTTGCTACTACCGAACTTCAGTCAGTGGCATGGCAAGCCTCTAATGATCAAACCAAATCCACAGAAACACCAGTGCTGTCTACAGACCTTATTCTTATCAGTGCTCTTTCATCTCAGGGAAGTTTTCAATTAAACCAAACTGCAGAATGCTGGAAGATCACCTGCAGCGTGATTTACATTTTCTTTAAAACATATATATACGATAAAGTGAATTCAGAGTTAGTATATTTAAATTATTAATATCTCTGTATATCTATATACATTGTTTATGAATGGACTCAGAGGTCTGCCATAACATTTTAGATATATTTATCACGTTCTAAACAAAAGTTATTTGCGAAATAGCCAAACTAATCAGATTTTAATAATAATAGGGGGTTCATTATTGTTTTCTGCTGTGCAACAAATGGCCACTGCAGTTGTAAATTTCATGTCGTTGTTTTGCCTCTTATCTCACACCTCTTTTCTATATGACTTAATGAAGAACTGTGCTTTCATTTTGCTTAAGTCAATTAAGTCTGTGGTCTTTGGAATAAAGGTGAGGAAATAAAATAGCCCAACATACTGTTTTGACTCATGACAGTTTTAAAATTTGATTTCATTTCCAGCTTGTAAATGTTCAACTTGTAAATCTCCAAGTGAATCTCAGACATAATTACTGACTTTCTGTCACTTCAGACATAAGTAGATTCCAAATTGTGTAGGTGTAATTATGAAATATACAAGGGCAGAACTGAATGTATTTAAAAGACAACTGAAAACCTACAACGTTCACATTTCCCGTAAATGATTAAAGCATGACCCTTTGCTAAATACTTTCCCCCAAAATGGTATTTTTTACTGTATCTGGATTTTAAGATACAGAGCCAGATTCTTAGGAGTAGTCCTATTTTTAGAATTGTATCTTTTTGCTGTTAAACAGAAGAGAGTGGATCAGCAGGTTCTCAAATATTCCGCTGCCATAAATGCTCATCCTTCTCAATTAACTATGTCAGGAAAATGAACACTGCCTGCAAATCTAAATGATTATGCATTTAATTTTGTGGTCAACTCCAAAAGTTTAGTAACTATTATAATATTACTAGGAAATCAATTCTTATCCTGTTAAAATAGGATACTTAGGAAAAAAAAATCACAATATTCTTCAGTATCTCTCTTTGCTTGGGATGAAACCTCTGTAACACCTGTGTAGAATGAAGTTTAATTCATAAATTAACCTATTCCAACAGCAAAATTAACATATTAAGAATAATAGTCTCACTTTAAAACAGCTACTCAGGAAATAAATTTTTATTGGAATTATCTTTTGGTTCAGAGTGACAGAATGGAGTTTTGAAAAATGTGAATTTTGTTATCATATCATTTAGCAGTCAAGTGTTCAAAATGCAACAAAAGTCAAAGGAGATCTGCAACATATTCCAAGACAGGCCTTCATAAATAATAGGCTTTAACTATCAGCCTGATTCATATTTGTTTACAAAGAGGTTTACGGAGTTTTTCAAAAAGTCTTTTAAATGGCGATCAAGTTACCTCTTCATGCTGATCTCCTACTTCTGTAACTTTATCACAAGATAATTCCATGTAACAAGAGATGCCATAAGGGAAATAAGAAATAAATACTGCTGCATGATGGTGCTTATCAATACATCGATCTTTCCACAACACATCCTGGTTTTCTTATGGAAGTGTTTGTTAAGCATTACTAAAATAAATTGCTCATCTAGTTTGTGCTATGACAAAGGATAGAGATGCTCTCTGTTCCCTTCCTGTACTCCTGTAAATATTCTCTTTGAGTTATTGGAAAGTTCTCTTGACATATCCCTTCCCAATCAATAATACAGTCAATTATGGCTTGCAAAAACTATTACATGCTATATATAGCTACATATAACTTCATATAAAAATATATACTTCCTAAATGCTAGGAAGATTACACATATGCCAAGATTTACTCTTCTTGACAAGCAGAGGTAAATTGTACATATGTGAAAAGCCTGATTTCATGCAGTCTTCATATAGGGTAGCCTGAGGGACTGGAAATGAACGCAATATGGATTAGTAGAAGTGATGGTTTGTAGATCCATCAGCCTCCAGAGGAATAAAGGCCCTTTATTTTGTGATTTTGGCCATTGGTCCTGTGAGATGCCTGGACTGATGTGAGTGTAATGATGACTACTGTGATGCCTACAGACTTCTGCAAACTACAGCAAAAAAAATCCAGTACATGCAGCTTTCAAATATAGCAGAAAGCATAAGGAAATATTTGTTTTTCCAGGAAAAAATCAGCCAGAAGAATGAAAGCAATGCTTTAAAAAGTGTTTACACAAGCTGGAAATCTTTATTTTCATGTGTACTGACTGGATCTGAACTAGCCTGAAAAATACAACCATCTCTGGACCAAAATAAGCTGTTACTGCCTGTAAACTAGATATTCCTTTATTGACATTTCTCTAAGATTACAGTTGTGCTTATTGGTATGTCATTGTATCACATAATTATTACATCAACATGACGTATCATCATCAAAAATAAGGGTCATCCTTTAAGAGTATCTCTTCCATTCATACTTTCTGTATGTATTTGATAAGCATATAATAACTACATAAAGGTATAATAAATTAAATAGGAAGAAAATTAACCTGAGTTGATTCTTAACCTAAAAAAAATCATTTGCTCAAATATTTCACTTAAAAACCATAGATCAGATTCTTAAATGATGTAGTCTAGTCTACAGTCTTCAATGAAGTTGGGCCAATTTATGCCACACCTGCTGCTAGAGAAGTCAATATTTCACTGTGGATTTTATTTTAGAAAACGAATACTAGAATAGAATCATAGAATCATAGAAAGATTCGGGCTGTAAGGGATCTTTAAGATCATCCAGTTCCAAACCCCCTGCTATAGGCAGGGACACCAGGACCAGGTTGCTCAAAGCCCCATCCAGCCTGGCCTTGAATGCTTCCAAGGAGGGGGGATCCACAACCTCTCTGGGCAAACTGTTCCAGTGTCTCCCCACCCTCACAGTAAAAAAAATTCTTCCCAATATCTAGACTAAATCTACCCTCTTCCAGTTTAAAACCATTTCCCCTCATCCTGTCACTACCTGCCCATATAAAAAGTCCCTCCCCAGCTTTCTTGTAGGCCTACATTACACAACATTTTCTTTCAACAGTAGCACTGGTTCTTCAAGTAGTGTCCCTGCAAAGTCATTCTTCCAAGAAAAAAACCTTTTTCTGTCACTATATGCATATATCTGTATAATATGTACCGACATATATAATTAGAGGTGGTTGAAAAAAGCAGATGCATAAGTATATACGAACAGGATGTCCATTACTTAGAAAATGCACTCTAGACCCCTTCTAATGTAAAGGGAAAAAAAAAAAAAAAGACGGTATACTTCAGCAAAATTTTATGAGGTGAACTAAAAATTTTTAAAATACACAGAGACCGGAAAAAGTAAATACGTTACAGGTGGTAGCGTTATATAACTTCATATGCAATAACTTAATGTTTTATGTACATCATAAATCTGAACTGAACTTAGAGCTTCTTTTTTGATTACGAATGAGAAATAAACTGCAACTAAAGGGATCTCAGACCTTTTAAGTTCATCCAGTTAAAAATGAGTTTTGATCTGTCAGACATTGACAAGAAATTTGGAATTAGGAGACAGTAAAAGAAGCTGGGTTAGTTCTTCAGACAGCATCTATTGATTTACCTCCACTGAAGAAATTCTAATGTATTCCTGCTGAGGATCTGGCAAACAGTTTTGTACAGCTCTTTGCAGTTCCTTCCTTGAGTGTTAAAAAAAGTGCACTCTATACTTCCACCTGTATATGAGGGTTAAGTAAATGGAAATTTCTGTTCTTTCCTTAAACAGGACTGTTCCCCACTTGTTCATGCAAATTACCCCAAAGGGAGCCCTGGGGAAATGGAGCAGGGCTGCTCCCACTGCTCAGGCACACACAAGCAGGTGCATTCTGCATCCTGTTGTGCTTTTCTAGTGGGTTTAATGCACCTCTGTGTCTCCCTGCAGTTGTATGTGTTCCTTTCAAGTGCAGATCTGACTTCTGAAATTTTGCAGCCATAAGGATATCATTCCTGCACATTTGGTACTGTTTCCACAGAAGTCAATGGGAGCAAAGCATAGCTCTGCTAATTACTTTCTTATATTGCGTAGTAATTGCTTTCTTATACTATATTGCATTAGCTGGAGAGAATGTTGCTTGTTGCCCAACTTTACGTCCCCAAAGCTGCTGTAGGTGCCTGTGTTAGGTCATCTTACTTAAATTCAGACATATACAGTATAGATATTTGCATACAAGCCAGTTTGCCCCATTCAGTGAAGGTACAAATATAGCCTCTCCCATGGATGACCTCAAGGTTTAAATTAGGTTCTCCTCAGGTATTTTGCACATACACATGTTATGTTCTGTCTAAATATGTTCTTTCCTGCTTACTCATGGCTTACGTGCTTAAAGTCTATTCAAACATTAGCTTTATTCTTCTCTCTAAATACTGTGGTTATTCACTCCCACATCTGGAATGGATTTAAGCACAGATTAGTCTGCTTTACTCCTTAGAATGCAGTGTAATTCACAACATATTAGGCTGTATACATTTGCACAGATCATTTTTAATCAGATGCACAGCATGCTGTTCATATCCTTTTACCTTTTTATTATTATTTCTTATACTGTAGTTCGTCAAACTCAATTATATCTGCCTAGTTTCATCACTAGAAATAGCTTTCTTCAAGCATGGAATAGAGCTGCAATACTGTTTCATATCGAAGAGATATTCAACAGACTTAACAAATCATATTCCCCATTACTTTATGACTGTCACACAAAGTAATTTATTTCCTTTCCCCGGACATAAGAAATGTACCATATTCCAGCCTCTTGCAGCCTATGCCAATTGCTTCCAGTGTCTCCTCTATCATTTCCCACTCTTTTCTTTAAGATTAGATATTAGATATTTTCCATCCTCTTCAGTTTGACACACACTAATATCCTCTCCTCCAACAGACTCACACAGGTGGGTTCTATTCTGCCATCACATAAACAAGCGATTTTATTAGACAGTAGGTACATTCCCCAACTATTCCTCTAATCTGTTCACATTTACTCCTCTAAGTGCTTTAAAATAAACAAGCAGATGGTGAAGGCCGTTAATTTTCCACAAGTTTGTGGCCAAAAATGAATCCTCAGGAAATATTTCAGATAGCAATTTTTTTAACTCAAAATCAATCCCTCACCTTCATTTTCACTTTTTACCTTTTTTAGTGTGTTATGAAGGCATAAACTAGTTATGATACAGAAGCAGTGGCTCTTTGACATGTCCATTGCTGCTGTTTGACATCAGCACATAAACCAGCTGGCTCCTACAGATGCAGAGTGCAGGGCTAAGATTGCATCCTCCCACTCTGGAATAGCTGCTGTCAGTCAAACACACTCCTCTTGCCCCTGCTCCTGCAGAAGGTGCATATCTGTAATTCCTGACTAGGCCGCTGGTGTAAAAGAAAAAGCTCTAACTCAGAGAGAGGCAGTCCAGATTATTTCTCGTTGCAAACCTAATCAATTCATTTACTCAACTCATTCTCACTTCATCAAGAGACAGGTCACAGGTTGACTACCACATTTGTGAAAGCCTGATATTAGGTGGGTACAGCTGCCTCCTTCTTGCTCCAGTTTCTCTCAGCACAGATAGAGATGGACTGAAAAGGCAGTGACTCCTCCTGTACAATCATCCAGAGAATACAGAAGAAGAAGGTGAGGATAATTTCACTCAGTTTAAATATGAAATCAGAAGCTAACAGGGACCATGACAGTTCAGAGGAAGATTCTCTTTTCTCTGGTTTGGGAAGCTGAAACCACAGTCCATGAAAATGATTCAGGCACTGGGTGCTAACAAACTCACTGTGTAAATGACCAAAAAAAGTAATGATTTAGATTTTGTTGATAGTTATGAACTGCTAGAAGGAAGCTAAAACAAACCTCTTCTTTCAGCTCCTGGGCCAAATGCATCATTGACCCAAGTCTTTCAAAACACAGAATGTTAAACCAAGGTTGGATCTGGCCTCACATCTCATATCATCCTTCCTATAAATTCTTGATAAAGTGGGTGTTATTTTTATGGCACAGTCATAAAACAGCCAAACACAGAAGTAAATGACCTCATACCAGCTATCTCTCTGCAGATAGATTCACTTGGCAGATAGCCAAGGATTGATTGACACACATCTTACAGAACTAGAGTTAATTAATACATCTACCAATTCCCAAATGGATCTCAGGAAGCAGAGAATCTGTTTAATGCAGTAAGCAGTGACATACTGTGTGTGGTCAAGATACAATCATTAATTGCCAAGAGTGCATTCTGGAATAAAACATTAACTAATACATATATGTATATATATATAAAAAAAAAAAAAAAAAAAAAAAAAAACGCACACACAAAACCATTCTACACTGCAGCTCCTTTATTCCTTCAAAACCTTATGTTTAGAACATTATAAAAACTCATGTTTCAAATATCAAAATATATTTTTATAGAGAAGAATAGTTTCCAGACTATAAAGTCAACACTCAAAAAGTGTTAGCTTTTCTACAAGAAGAATTTCTGTTTTTTAAATAATTGACTCCTCGTTCAGTTAACAGTGATGTCTTTCTTTTCAGAGAAATTTGAAAACCTGAATTGCAAAACCATCAAGTAAGTTGAAAGAGTTGTTCTTCAGAGATCACAGAAGCACCAAGTAAGACACAGAAGTACTAAGCAAAAGTCAGCAAAATAAAGGTGAGGAAAATGAGGAAAGGAGAGAGAAAACGATTTATTTTGTGAGGAAACAAAACTTAGGTTGTATACAAAACCCAGTTGCTATGTCAGGTCAAATCTGAGAAGTGGTATTTATGAATATGTAACACTGTTTTAAATCCTAGCTGGGAGAAATCTACTGTCGTGTCAGACTGTACCAACAAGTAAGACACTAAAAGATAGAGTTGGTCTCAGATTAAAGGCACTGGCTGAACTGTGAAGTAGGCCGAATGGGCTTATTGGTATTTATGTAAGACCCTGGGGGAAAGGATGTTGTGTGTGGGAGAAAAGCATAGATTCAGTTGTGATCTATCAATCAGCATGTCAGCATCAGAGGCAGGAGCAGGTCCTACCAGATCTGTTCCCTGAGCCACAGAAACGAGTGAGTGTGCCTCGTGGCTAAACACCAATAAAGATTAAATGAGAGAAAAGAGAAATATTGTTTTAAGATAATTTACCTCAGGATGGCTTCCAACTTCAATATAAGTGCACATGGGATGAAAAGCCCCCGTTCCACAAGCGTACAAGTGTGTTTGGTTATAAGTCTTAAGCACCTTGATGAAATTAGCACATTCTCTCTGCAAAGAAAATGAAAAAAAAACATTTATCCACAAAGTTAATTCAGTGATTATGACTAATAGGAGTGCTTCTCAGTTGTGGATATACGTCTGAATGAGCAGATTTTAAAGGTGTGATCATTTCAAGCTGTTTATAACCATGTTTAGCATGAAGTATTTAATAAATACCCTGATTTAGGATCTCATCTAAATATCTTTGGTTGTCATTTAATAAAGTGTCCAACCCCGAAGAAAAAATTACACAACAAATTTTCCTCACTTTTGTTTCAGACACTTTTCATCTCTGTAATTTATGGCACTGCCATGTTTGTAAGACAAAGCCCATTTATAGAAAAGTGTCAGAATGAAATAATAATGAAGAAAAATGGACCAACTGTTTGTATTCAATTAAGAAACAGTTAGGGGAAAAGAAAAAAAAAAAAAAAAAGATGGGCCAGATGGAAAGAGTTGATGAAAAACAAATCATTAATATAACATTTCTAACAACAGTATGAATGCTGCCTCATTTCTATTGTCTATGCTTAGGTAACAGTTCTGAAAGGATGAATATGTGTTTAACTTTATTGAAACTGTGTACCACTCCTGGAATGTAAGCTATGCAAGACTTGGATTTTACATTTTCTATCTGACCAAATTATCCATCATGAGTGATTTTAGGTGTCAACACTCAAAAAAAAGTACTAACAGTCCCGAGCACAAACATAATCTGTTATCTGTTAGCAAAAATATCATCATTAATGCCTAATGGTATTAAAATGGAAATATCTAACTTGATAGTCAAGATGATTTTTTTTTCTGTTTATTTAATATTTTCATTTCAATCGGGTCTAACAATGAAAGTAAACATCAATGCCTGTGAATCAGTCTACTAACACAATTATAAATAATGAATTTCAAATACAAGAAAATAAAAATGAAATAAAATAGCCATTTCCAGTAAAGTTTATGTAAAAACAAACAAACAAAAAAACTGAGGAAGCTTTTCCATGTATATATTTTCTATTTGTCTGAAGTCTGCATCAGCATTTGGGTTCAGCCCCAAAAGTGCTTGCTCATCCATCTCTATTTCTATAATCTCCATTTCCTACTTCTGCTAACAGTACTCAGTACCTCTCCAAGTATACTAGGACACACGGTGATAACCACCTCTGCAGAGATCTCAATGACTGGTATTCTCCCTCTCTGTAACTTGCTTGCTAATTTAACTAGATAATCTCAAACAGAAAATAATGTTTCTGCCATGAAAATGCATGTGCAATTTGAAGCATGCCTTAGGCTTCTACTTCGACAAGCAACAAACTCAGATAAAATACTGATTCTCTGCTTCTCATAATGCACTGCACTGAAATGACATCGCTCCTCCAATGTTACTCTTTATTTGCATAACAGATAACAGAGATGTATTAAAAAGTGTACCCCAGAGAAAAGTATACAGAATCATACTATATCTTTGGTCTACTGCTGACAACTTAAGTTATCTTTCCAACTGAGATGGAAGAGAAAACATAAAGATAGTTAAGGTAATCCAACAGGAAATTGAAAGAAATAGAGCTGGATGTTACCAGAGGTCTCTCTTAATTCTTTCCATTCTGACCTTTCTTAATGAAAACACACACAAACTCTGGTGCATGCATATTCTTCCTCCCACACATATATAAACACAAAAATACATTTATCATATAGATTCACAAACTGCTTTGCACTGTCACAGTGGTAGAGTATTAAGCAAATACCTGGCATAAATCATTTAAATTACATTGTATATCTGTATTGTCCTTAATGTTATTTTCCTTTGTTCTTTTCAATAAAAGAAATATGGAGAAACTGCAAATGTATTAATAATTCAATGCCTGCAAGAGTAAAAATGAGCAACAACTGTAAATTCACAAAACATTAAAATAAATAAAATTGAAGCAGATCTTTAAAGCTCTGATATTCCATGTTCCAGCTGAAGCATCTAACATTGACTCCACTCAATTTAAAACTGACCATCAATTTGTGTATTATTAAAGAATCCAGAATTTTCTTCCTTACATTTGGATCTGGACAAATTTAACTATATTCCTGTTTCAGTAGCATTATGCCTCGGTTTTCCTGATTTCATGTACCGTGATTTTAGAAATGTCTTTATGATCTACTATGTTTTATAAAAGTTTTAAGAATTGCCTGCTTGGAGAAAATGAAATATCAGGTGCCAATGGTCATACATCTTTACAAAAGGCTAGATCTACATCCAGTGTGGATTTAAACAGGTTTCAGTGGAGCTATTCTGATTTACAGTAACATGGTATCTGTGGCATTATATACAATCACTAAATACTGTTCAGCTGCCTATGACACAAAGCAAAAGGTTTCAGATAGCTACTATTTTAAACGTGAGATGGAAAACCCTCCTTGGTTTGGGAGCAGAACCTTCTTTGATTCCTATAGATAAAAATTTAGAAAAATTTGACCAGCTTTATTGAATTACTCCAGATTAGCCCACAGGAGAAAGAATGAGAAACAAACAAACAAACAAACAAACAAAATAAAACAGAGAATTTAACTTTATCATAGCTATACTTTTGCTTCAACTGTTCAGGATTGTAGTGGAACTGTTATTATTGGTAGAGTTAATCCATAAATACATTATATTCATATAAAAATTGCTTATAAGAAATTTGGCTTATTTATCTCTGCTTTTAAGCTCTCTTTAATTCATTATGCAACACGTTTTTTTACAGTAGTTGTCTGAGAAAGATACAATCCAGTTAAACAGGCGGGAAGGTAAATACTTAAAACAATAAACCTTTGACAATAACAAATAAATTTATGTAACATTTAAAGTTCCCAGTCCAGCTCCAACTGCTCATATAGCTTCCCTGTGTTTTATAGCTGCATAAAGGAACCATTAAGGTCTATTCAGTAAATTCTCATACACTTCCCTAACAGATTAGATTTCTTTATACATTTTACATGATTGTAAAAAAAATAAATAAAAAGGGGTATTAAACCACAATAAATGACATCAAAGTAAAGTTATAGTTCTGATTTAAGCCCTTGTCAACTCAGGAAGCTCAAAGCGAAGTTTCCTCCCTCCCTGGGAGACAGGGCTATTCTTGTTGGAACAATAGCAACAGCCTCACTTATTTCAATTGCAGCATAACTGGAGTCCTTCCTTTGTCTGAGCATGCTTAAGTACAGCTGCACAGATCCACTATGATGTGTGGAAACATCACTGTACCTATGAGTTGGTGGGTGATACCCTGAGTTGAGAAAGAATCTGCTCCATAATGGTGAATATTTAATTTTCCCCATTTATGTGATTCTGGGAAGAAAAAGTTTCCCATAAATCTGTACTGTAACAATTTTAACAGGTCTGAATGATTTATTTAAACTCCAAATCTCAGCATGCATGTATGCTGAAGAAGATAGTACTATCAGGGAAAATGTGTGTGCCTCGAGAAGACTTGGACCTACCAGTACATGAGATTTGGGTTACTTGACTCAAGTGTCCAGGATCTACTTCCTCATTCTTTCCCTAGCTGCACTGGTATTCAGTTGTGGAACCTGGCACACAGCTCTGCTGGTCCCAGAATTGGTGGATACATCAATTCAACTACAAAGCAACAACCAACCCGCTTGGCTGGAGGCCCAATATTACGTGGTTGCCTCTAATTGGGCTTGTCCCACTTGGCAATTGCATCTCCTGCTGCCGGACCCTCAGGCCAGCACTGTACTGTTGGTATGAAGGTCCATGCCAGCAGAAGGAGGCATTTCCACTACATAATCTTTGAGCGCAAGGTACTGGAAAAGAAGCAAAGCCTACAAAAGGAATGTAGCATCTTGGTAAATTCTAGTAGATAGGAGAAAATATCCACTGGAGATACAGAAGATATCTTGGTACTCAGCCTTGGTGAGGCCTCACCTCGAGTACTGTGTTCAGTTTTGGGCACCTCAATACAGAAAGGACATGGAGGTGCTGGAGCAGGTCCAAAGAAGGGCAACAAGGCTTGTGAAGGGCTTGGAGAATATGCCCTATGAGGAGAGACTGAAGGAACTGGGGCTTGCTCACAGCAAGAGCAAGGCTGGTCTCTTCTCACTGGTGACAGGTGACAGGGTGAAAGGAAATGGCCTCAAGTTGCACCAGTGTAAGTTTAGGTTGGATATCAGGAAAATCTTTACAGAAAAGGTTGTTCAGCACTGGAAAAGGCTCCCCAGGGAGGTGGTTGAGTCACCATCCCTGAATGTGTTTAAAAACCATTTGGATGCGGTGCTCAGGGATGTGATTTAGTGGAGGGTTGTTAGAGTTGGGGTAGTTTGGTTAGGTTGCAGTTGGACTCAATGATCTTTAAGGTCTTTTCCAAGCTGAGCAATTCTATGATTCTATGATTCTATTCTAGGAAAGGAACTAAGAGACAGAAGCTGTAATGGTCAAATTATCAGGGAACTTAAACATTGTCTGCATCTCTGTTCACTCTCCAACTACCTCTGAATCCACTTTTGCTCTCCCCAGGAAAAGAATGTTGTTTAAATGTTCCATATTCTGGACATATTCATAACCTTTGAATGTTCTTCTTTAAGTACAACAGTTTTAGAAAGAAAATTAGACTTTCAAAGGGGAAGTCACGGGTGGAGTGGGTGTTGAAAATACTTTTAGCTTAATAATACAATTGAAAATGAATGAAAAGTTTTCAGGTTTCTCTGTAGACAGGAAAATATAACTTGGACAGTTAATGAAAATACATTTTTAAAAAGAGAAACATTGGAATCACCATAGTGAATCATTATAAATTTTTCCACCTAATAGTCCTATTTCTTATGATGGGCAATTTCATATTAGGAAATTTTTCCTTCTGTATATAGCTAAATACATGTTTTTGTCCTAACGATTGAGTGTATTTATACATGTATACAGCAGAAAGCATAAGTGTTTTCACATGGTACAGAATGATAGAGGTAGGCATTCAAAGAGAAAATTAGGTATATCATGTGGGAGTTACAGCAGTCCTGAAAACCCCGATTCATTTGTCTTGCCTAGCCGTGGAGAGGATTAATCTTCATTTCTATTTCAGTGAATAGTATAAAGTTTCCCTGAGAGCTCTAGGCTCTGCCTTTGGCCTTGTTAGAAGCATCTCTATCTTTCAATCTAAGCAGCTAAGCCCCAGAATCATGTCTGGAACCTCTTAGCATAACCTATGAGGTCTCTCATTTTCTGCCCTCACAGAGCAAACCTCTTTCGATAGCTATCTTTTAAAAATTTTCACATGTAAATACTGGATCTGCCTTTGTAAACTAATCATATTATGAGGCATGATTGCCAATATTCTCGAAAGCACAGCCAAAGAAAGGGATCATAATTTGTCCTGACTATGCTATGTGCAACACTGACAGTTTATTAAAATGAAAATTAAAAGTAGCTAAAATCTTTTCCATCATGTTAGGATATTGCAGCCAAACATATTTTTTTGCAAATCTTTCTGTACTAAAATCCTACTTGTAGTACAAGTTGAAAAACTGTCACAAATTCAGTGTGAATTAAATTCAATGAGGTTCATTGTGTCTGGACAGAGATCTTAAGTCTAAATTCCAATACCAAATATTATATATTATATATAAGGACAGACGGCCTGTTTTTAAGGGAAGATAAAGTGTTAATTAAGCTTTCAAGCAAGACACCCACCACATGAAGATCAATGTGTCTGACACTAACCAAACATACACATTTAATTTTTAAGAGATTTCCAATATTTTTGTATCAAATTGATAGAAGGGATTATGAAGAAAGAGATTAGCCTGAAAAAACAAATTACACAGAAAATGTCTGCAACCAAAGCATGGAAGTCAAAAGCAGAAAGATTGAAAAACAAACACCACAGATATGTAACACTGATTAGGCTGTGTTTTGCCGACTTTTCCCGGACACTTATAAAAATAAAGTCCATCCATCTGTCAAAACATCTGCTCTACATATGAAAATTAAAACTGAATTTAGGTGGGTTTTATGAGTTTCCAGTAATTATCTCTTCCTCAGATGCCTGGAACTTATGTCCTTCTGTCTGGATTACTGATGCAGCAAAGAGTTTTCAATGACATCTTTCTAAGTGGAAGTTTAAGGGGTAAGTCCCTTTGACCAAAAAACATCTAGACTTTTTTTCCTCATTTTAAAGATTTTCCTTTTTGCTTTCAAGAAAAATATCATTTCTGATTATACTGCTTCACATATATTACCACAAAAATGAATGACCAGATTATGTGGGCACTATGTAGAAGACCAAATAATCCACTATCTTCAACAGTTTTCTGCTGGTTTAATCCAGATAAGGATCAGACCCTGTAAAACATTCTTCCTTTATTTCAACCTTCCTGCATAGCCAAGTGATTAAAATATCAGAAGGTTTTGTGTAAATTGGATGGACAAGGGGATTTAAGGCTATCATCTAACAGCTGGGCAAACAAAACAAATACGTGTTTTGTCTCTCAAATCAAAGTGGATGGACGGTTTCCATATTAAGTCCCATGCATGAGTTTAATTAATATGTTTACTTTTTTTTTTCTTCTTCAGTCTAATTAGTTGAATTCTCGAGTGGCAAGGTCAGGGGTATCCATGGAGAGTAAGTAATCCCTCATATTACTGCTGTCATTCAAATTTATCACCTGTTGAAAGATGTTCCCAAGTTATCAGGGAGCTTTTTCGCTCCTCTCTTTTCCTAGGGGGCTACTGCCAGCTGTAATCAGTTCGGTTAGTATTGGCAAAGCATTTTTTTCAGTATGCAACAGCATTGTTTCAGGGAAAATATTTCTGGAGTGACAGTGCAATAAATGTATATTTGTAACTTGTATGCAGAGTATCAGGATCAGCTAGATTCTGCAAACACTTCAGCACATTAGCACGCTCAAAGAGGCCCTCTTTGGAGTGAACTCTACAATGAATATGCTTTCATAGCTATTGCTGCTTGTGTACATTTTTTTTAAATGCAGTAAGATTATTTAAGAATTTTTACTGCTTCCCTCTGTGCGTTACAGTAGCACTTGAAAACATTGATCAAAGTGCACAGTCTTCTTAAACAGGCCTGAAGTAGGAAGGATACAAAGCAAATGTTTCCAGTCCAGTTAAAATGAGATTATCTTTTTTAAATTTCATTTTATGGGAGTAACCTAATTGGTAACACTGCTGCAAAGCCATTACTCTAAGTGCTGCATTGGCAGCAATCGGAATGTTTCCCAGTAATATAAAAATTTCAGAGTCTGACATGTGGGTAAATTATGCCTGGCACCTGTACTCCAGAAGATAACCTTCCAACTGAACCTGACTAAGCAGGTGTATGATTTTAGAGTGGGGGAGGCCAGCACTGCACACAGCTGGCATGAAAACATTTGCAGGCGGTGACTTACTGCTGTGCAAGTCTTGGAGCTGGGATCAATAACTTCATTTCTATTCCTGTTTTCTCATTACTAGATCTTGCAATCAGCAGGTTCAATGTTTTATGGTCCTACCCTCTGAAAGTCAGTTTACAGTGCTGAGTGAAGTTAGTTGAGCAGCTGAATTATTGGGGACTGTGCTACAGAAGGGAATTTCTATTTCTTAGGGATTACATTTCCATTAGCCAATGTTCATCAAATAAACAGATAAACAAATAATATTCTTAAATTAAATATATATATATATATATCCAATAGAAACCTTGAATACCTTTAGGCAAACAAAATATCTAGTCATTTCTATAAATCTATGTTATTTTTTTGAACTGAATTCTAATCCTACTTTAAAAGCATTCACTGACTTTGAGCTTT
Source organism: Gallus gallus (assembly GCF_016699485.2). NCBI lineage: Eukaryota > Metazoa > Chordata > Aves > Galliformes > Phasianidae > Gallus > Gallus gallus. The sequence continues at coordinate 9,465,990 of NC_052532.1, read as the reverse complement.
GAAAAAGGTGGCAGATCCTGAGATCCCGTGGCCCTTGTGAACTGGAGAACTCAAAACCTCCCAAGATATCAGAAATTACACTACTCTTAGACTTGGTCACCACAGCCAACGTTACAGATAAGCACTTGATTAATTCCAATAACTAGATTTTCCTCTGCTCTTGAGATGTGCCCTGAGAAAATTTTGACTGAGTGTGCTGATGAGGACAGATAAGACATTCTTGGTTGCTTAATGCAGCTTACTGTACTTCCACAGTTATCTTCCCAATTAAGTTATGTCTGTTATCTGTCTGATTTTTTTCATATGATAAGAGTTACTGAGAATATTTAAAATGTATAATTTACTCAAGTTGCAGAATGTCAGCTTGAATTCAAACCACTGAAACATCAAGTCAAGGAACAAGAAGCCAACTAACAAAGCATGTGATTAAAAGAAAAACCCACTGAAAAACAGTCAGATATATCCTGATTCCTTCAAGCCACAAAGCTGCATGCCATATTAGCAAATAGTTTTATCATCAAAACACTTGCACAGCAGATGGAAATCTCCTTTGCTTCCTGCTTTGTGTTAGTAAGGGTGAAACAAAAAATGCTTCTCTGCCTGCCTTCCTGTAAATCTGTTGGTCAATACTGGCACTTTGACTCCGAGAACAAAGCACATCAGCGAAATCAGTGAATCTTTGTTGTTAGCAACAATTATCTAGCCTAGCCTGAGGTCTTAAGAAGCAAAGCTTCTACAGATTTGTTCTGCATTTGGTATGTCTAAATTTGGAGATGTATTTCGTCCATAAATCTTCATTCAGTAGACGCAGATAACAACTGTTCTGGACTTAGGGACAGCTAAAGGGAGGCCAAGAAAAGGCTGCAACACAAAATACCAATTTTAAGGACCAGTCCATATTTTTGTACATCTGGTTAATGTGTAGTTAACAAGATAAATGAAAGCCTTTTGTGAATACAGTCCAGCAAGTTGATTTTCAGGATTTTGCAGTGATAATTGCAAAATTGATTGTTGTCCACTGAACCCTTCCAGGAGCTTTATTCATTTCTTCATTTATTTTGAATTGTTATGTTCTTCAGTAGTATTTATTTCCTACAGAACAGAATTAATTTACATAAGGAACAGAAAAAACATTTCAGGAATAATTCAAAATATTACAAAGTTTTGGGGTCAAGTGGCAGATGATTCTTTTCTGACTATAACTTTAAAACAAAATTGTTTTTGCTCTACAGACTAAAGCTGTTCCACATTTGGGACATGGCTTTATTAGCAAAGCAATGAACTATACCATTTAGTTTCAACTCGAGTAGTATCACCAAGCCCAGCAACAATTTAAGTTGCGACCACAGTCTAGATCTAAGGAGTCTCTCCCATTTATCATTTCTATCTGGGTGGGGTGACCACCTGTCTCCGGGAGAAATAAGATTACATTCCGCCTTTCCAAACAGGATCAACACCTGCTAATTGGGTGGAGTATTTCAGACAAACAGGTTGCCAAGCCTATTAAGTGCACATAAGTCACTTGGACTCCATATCAGTCAGCTTGCCTGTATTCAGCATTAGGCATATATTGTAATGGGTACCATTCAGAGATACCTAACATAAATATACTCAAAACTTCTTTGTTGAAAGTAAACATAAAAGTGTGAAGTGCTGAAAGCAAGCAAAAGACTGTGGCATCCTTGTGACTGTTGCTTAGCAATATGTGGGCCTGCAAATAAATATACTCTGTAAGACAGACTCTGAAGTTGCATGTTCCTTACATTTGGATTTGGAAATTAAACTATTCTGAATTCCCAGTCAGTAAAAATTTGGTGCTGAGTAAATTTATTTATTTATTTATTTATTTATTTATTTTTAGAGAGGCTGGGGGACAATTCATGATACACGTATAGTAACCTAAAGATTTTGAATATGTAAATCAGCAAGGAATTATACAAGGGAAAATCAACAGATGAGCTGTTTCAACACACATCACTTTGAACAGTCAGAAGAAGGAGAAAAAAAATGAGGGGGGGAGACATTTCTTTCTTTACTTAGTATTCTTAGTTTTCTTGTTCCACCATCTTCAGAATCCAAAATTCTCCCTACAATGAAAAAGCTTATTCAAAGAATATCTGTTGACATGAAGATGTGGAAACTGAATAAAATATTAGCTTTGACATATGAAATAATTATGTATCATCTCCAAGGTTATTTTAAGAACATTAACTAGTATTTAGCTCTTTTAGTTATTCCAAAAGAAGTAGGATAATATTAGATTTGTATCAAGAAAGGATGAATTTATTTAAACTATTGGGTGGTGGATGCATGTAGCAGAACAAAAGTAAGAAATTGTTTTGTAGACTAATTTAATAGGGAAATAGTGCACATTCAGTGAGAAACTGTGCTGTGTGATCATTGAGTTATTCTTCAATTTTAAATTACACTTCCTTTCATTAAAGAAACAGCAACCTAAACATTTGTCTGTTTGTCAAGAAAGAAAGAACCTGAGACAAATTCGGGAAAAAGAGAGACAGACAGACAGACAGACAGACAGAGCAAGAGAGAGAAAAAGAGAGGGGTAGAAGAGGAGAGGGGGAGGGGGGAAGAGGGAGAGAGAAGGAGAGAGAGAGATGTGAAATGTGAATGGCACCAAGGGAAATACTCTTCTCTGATTATATGAGCTTACCTTGAAGCTCTCTGAAAGAAAACCAGTACTGAACACATCTCTGACTTCTAATAGTTATCAAGTTAATGTTTTTTCTCTGGAAAGAAATGTACAAAGGACAATTTTACTCTGACCATGCTGGGATGCAATAAATCACAGCAAGGAATTACTCAGTCATTTTTAAACAGCAATAGGTTTGTCAAGGCCAAACTAGACTTCATGAAGAATAAACACTGCTCAGAAACTAAAACCTATAATTTGGGAGCAAATTTTCCTTCATTTCTCCTTTACTTTACCCTTCTCTGCTTCTGGGAATTCATACTTCAAAGACAAAGAAGCCATTTCTTCAGGATTGCATAAAATCTAATCAACATAAAGTTTCCTTCCTTCCTTCTAAAGTCACACTTATAATCAAAAAGTTAATCCAGAAATTGGAAAATTAATTTTCTCTTTGATCTGTTTCAATTTGGTCCCTACAGTCAAAGATGTAAATGACTTTGCATGATACATAAATAGGTAAACTATGAACAATTGACAACTTAGTCCTTCCAACTATATCAGCACACAAGTTATTACTTTACTGTTACTGACTTGCCTTGGTCAGTTCATATTAAAAAAGTATATCATAGAATCATAGAATCACTAAGGTTGGAAAAGACCCACAGGATCATCCAGTCCAACCATTCGCCCTTCACCAATGGTTCTCGCTAAACCATGTCCCTCAGCACAACATCCAAACGCTCTTTGAACACCACCAGGCTCGGTGACTCCACCACCTCTCTGGGCAGCCCATTCCAGTGTCTGACCATCCTTTCAGAGAAGTAGTATTTCCTTATGTCCAGCCTGAATCTTCCCTGACGCAGCTTGAAGCCATTCCCTCTTGTCCTATCACTAGTCACCCGAGAGAAGAGGCTGACCCCCAGCTCACCACAACCTCCCTTCAGGTAGTTATAGAGAGCAATAAGGTCTCCCCTGAGCTTCCTCTTCTCTGGACTGAACAATCCCAGCTCCTTCAGCCGCTCTTCATAAGGCCTGTGCTCCAGACCCCTCACCAGCTTTGTTGCCTCCTCTGGACACACTAAAGGGCCTCAATGTCTTTCTTACAGTGAGGGGCCCAAAACTGGACACAGTACTCAAGGTGCGGCCTCACCAGTGCTGACTACAGGGGGATAATTACTTCCCTGTTCCTGCTGGCCACACTATTTCTGATACAAGCCAGGATGCCATTGGCCTTCTTGGCCACCTGGGCACACTGCTGGCTCATGTTCAGTCTAGCGTCAATCAATACCCCCAGGTCCATTTCCTCTACACAGTCTTCCAGCCACTCTGCCCCAAGCCTGTAGCGTTGCCTGGGGTTATTGTGGCCAAAGGGCAGGACCTGGCATTTGGTCTTGTTGAATCCCATCCCATTGTCTTCAGCCCAGCTATCCAACCTATCCAGATCCCTCTGTAAGGCCTCGCTACGCTTAGGAAGATCAACACTTCCAGCTTGGTGTCATCTGCAAACTTACTGAGGGTGCACTCAATACCCTCATCCAGGTCATCAATAAAGATATTAAACAGGACAGGCCCCAGCACTGACCCTTGGGGAACACCACTCGTGACCGGTCGCCAGCTGGATTTAACTCCATTCACCACCACTCTCTAGGCCCGGCCCTCCAGCCAGTTCCTTACCCAGCCAACAGTGTATTTGTCCAAGCCACAGACTGCCAGCTTCTGGAGGAGAATACTGTGGGAGACAGTGTCAAAGGCTTTGCTGAAGTCTAGGTAGACCACATCAACAGCCTTTCCCTCATCCACCAGATGGGTCACTAGATCACAGAAGGAGATCAGGTTGGTCAAGCAGGACCTGCCCTATATGCAAAAGCCTAAATGAACACAAGCTCAGTGTAGCTTGTAGTAGGCTCACCTCCTGAATAGATTCTGAGCCATAAATGAGACATTATGCCAGCAAGTGTTCAAGAACTGGAGCTGGTGCAGATAGAATTTCCTTGTGGGGAAAATGAAGAGATGAACTTCTCTTTGGCACACCCCAAGGGGCAGCGGTAAATTGACCTGATAAACGATGCCTATCAGATGAATTTAGCAGCAGGCTTTCTAGATCTAGGAAGAACTGTGTATTTAATTTTCGGATTCCCTCTTCAGATCTTTGTTTACAATAACACATGAAAATAATTATTTTTGCTTTCTGCCTCCATGTTCTACTATTTTCGCTAAGTCAAGAACAGTAATAAAATGAGTTAAAGGTAAAAGTTCTCATTCATTGCCAACTTAATTATTCCAAAGTATCATGAGATACGAGGGACATTGGCTAAGTTACACACCATATTATTTTACTTTTTCTTTCCTCTTTCAAACTGTTGCACATTGATGGCTTTAGAACTATTTATTTTCCTATGATCTAGGTAAGATCTGAAAAACTTTAGGAATGTAAAATTTAGGTCATACATGAACATTTTGACTTGAGTATTATCTTTATGAAAGAAATGGTGAACTAAATTACAGTCATGTGATTCTATGTACGTGAATCATAAACTCAGTGATTACACCACACTAAAATGCTAAGATGTATACCTAGAATATAGCTATACTGTATGTCCTGTAATGAGTCTACTGCATTTTCTTAAATAAGAAAATGGTTCTGATCTGAAGGTCTTCTAAAATAAGACCTAGGGAGCTATCAATAATAAAAGCTGATCACAGCTGAATTCATGTAACAGTTAACTAGCTGAAGTCTAATGACAATTAAACAGCCCAAGTAGATGTCAGTCTCACACAAATTATAATATAGTCAGTGTTAATACACACAACTGTGCTGACACAGCTTAGCTACTGCATTCAATGACATCGAAGTCTAACTCTTGGCACAAATATAGATGTTCATTTGAGAGAATGCATGAAGAATCTTGCTTGTGCAAAGGAAAATAGCTTGTATCTCATTGTATACCAACATCCAGTTTGCACTAGAAAAATCATACTGTATGCAAAGTATCTGTCATCATCTAATTTGTCCTATATGACATTCTTAAAATATCCCTATTTTGACATAAACATTTGACATATTTTGACATAAACATTTATGTCAAGACCAAAAGGAACCATTTCAACAATTTAATTTAGACTGGGATATATAAGAATGGTTAAATAAATTAGATAGACAAATCACACTTAAAAATAACATCCTAATGTGCACTTCAGAAACACATCTTCGAAGCTTTCAAGTTGTAGAAAATCTATTATACCCTTTAATAGGGATTCTTCTAATTATTTGTGTACCTTGTGAACCACTATTTTGTTTCCTCAGTCAAACCTGGTGCAGAAATGTATTAACAGCAGATTTAACTTTCAAATTTATAGTAAATAAATTCAGTCAACAAATTCCCCTATCTCAACCTGCAAAACTACCCAGTCTTTCTGCTAACTTTTGTAAACCATTCAATCTTTGCTTTATTGGCTTATGATATCCCAGAAATATCAGAGTGGAATTCCAACTGTCTTTTTTTGTAAGTTTATTTGTTTATTTTCCCAGTTACCTATTATTTAATCCATATGTAATACAGAGGTCACCATGTGTTCTTGTTGGGTCGCAGTTGCCTGTGAGATCTTGACAAAAAAATATTGAGGCTCAGTAGGGAGGGACATGACTATGAGCATGTCCACACTCTTAAGTTTCAGCATAAAAGCTGAGAAGTATTCTGTAGACACCTCGTCTTCTCTAATTAGTACCAAGGACTAGTCAGGAATAGTCACAGGACTTAAAAGAACTAGAATAGATCATATGAGAGACTGAGTTCCAGAACAGCAAGAAATCCTCAAAGAACTGCTCATTTCATGGAATTACATAAGCACACAAATTATATTTGTTATTTACAGCTTCTAATTTCTCATAAGCAATATTACTTTTCTGCTTTTGTTATTTTTAATTTATAATTTGTGAAAAGTATAAGAGTTAACTTATATCAGAGAAGTTCTGCTCTACTGCATAGCTGGGGTAAATCTTTCAGCCTTCCTTCTCCCTAGCTTACTCACAGGGAAAGAAATCCAAAGCATATTTTAAAGATATTTACCTATACAGTGAGGAAAACCTAACTAATTAACATAGACTAAGCACTTCAATAAATAGGAGCTAAGAAATACAAATGAGAAAAACTTCTTGAGGAACAGATTCCAGGAACATTAGAGCAGTCCAAGTAGGCCACCCTCCTTGAATCCCAAGCCAGCTGCCTATACTGCGAGCCTGCTGCATCCAGATCAACATGACCGACAATGTCAGTGCAAGGAATCCCTCTGAAGGAGTAAAAATGATGGTAAATTACCTCTTATAATTATGAGAGGAAATCTCTGAGGTCAGAACCGAGGTTAGGAGCAGGGCAGAGACAAGGTTGTACTTGCACTGCAGCTGCTGCAGTGCACCTGGCCTATTAGCGACGACTTGCATTTTCAGCACTCATTTCCCCTGGAGATCAATAATTTTAAAAGTTTTTTAAAAGTATCTCAACGTAGAAGTACAGACTGTCATCTGGAAAGTTTTGAAACATCACAAGTGAGGAGTACCTAATATCTTAACAGTGGTACACTGCTGAAAGCAATATTAAATCAAGCATGTTTCATAGGGCACTTTATTTGTCCTCTATTTCTCTTGTTCTCACTAATGAGAGACTGTTGAGTTATTTTCATGGCCTTCATATTTCACACTCCCAAGGTACAGACAATGTTTTTAGGAAAAGATGAAGAAGGAATAATAAGTTTCTTAAGTGGTCTTTATCTCTAATTGCAGCTAAAGAAGTTATTCTAAATACTTTATTAGTACTGTATTGTATTACAGCAATAAAAGGAAGCTGTAAATATTCCAAGATGATGACCTGAGATGACCAAAATATACATAGGTCACTCCGTAAGTAATGCCTCTTATCTATTGCCATGGAAACTACAACAGATACAAAGAGCACAGTTACACTATTTGATAGAGCAAATTCTCAGCTACAAAACACTATTTTTCAACAGAGATACTACCGTTAGCTATGCATTTTCACTAGCAACGTGCAAGAGACTGCATGCCATGTTTTGTAAAAACCATCACCACCAGAGATGACCCTCTGTTTCACAGTTGCTAGGAAAATGTTGCCCACACAGTTTATTTTTCATCAGCTGAAACAGATGGAAATCAGAAGGCACGAAAGCTAGACAGTACGGAGTGTACGGTAAGACAGTTCTGCCATGATTGACCATGTGATCCTCAGTCCTCAAACTGGCAAGGAGCCTAGTCTCATCATGTTGCAAGTAAAAGGTTCTCCTCTTCTCTGGACTGACTCTGGATGTTTGAGTCTTCAGTTTCATAAGTGTCATGATGTAGTGGTCAGAGTTGATGGTTGTTTCAAGTTCCAGGAAATCCAGAAAGATCACCCTTCTATTCCAAAAAACAGTGCACGTCACTTTAGCTGCAGAGGACTGCATCTTAAACTTTTTCTTGGATGGGGAATTCATATATCACCACTCCATGGATTGTCATTTTGACACTGGCTTGTAGCGGTGGCACCACATCTTGTCACCAGTAACGGTACAAACCAGGAAACCATCACCTTCAGCCTCATATTGGCTCAATGGGTCGTGATGGACTTGCATACAATGTTCTTTCTGTTTCTGTGTGAGCATTCATTGGACTCACCTGGTGCAAACTTTGTGATATTCCAACATTGCCATCATACACCTTCCAACAAACTGAAGCCAGTATTCAACTTCATATTCAACTTCCCTGGTTGTTACCTGCCAACTCACATGGATGGGTTGATCAAGACACTTCATTTAGTGATGTGAGAGCTGTGCGTCACCATCCAGAACGTGGTTTCTCTTTCTTGTCACTGTTGCTATTGAATAAATGCACTACTGACTGCCTCACTGTGCCAGCATCCACTGTTTGTCCTTCACAAATGTTCAGCAAGCATCCATGAATTTCAATGAGTGCAATTTTTTCTGCATAGAGGAATTACATTACACACCTTTTCTTCATATGCACTTCCATGTCAGACGCCATTCTGTCAGACTGCGCTTCTGCTGCAATCTGTCATATGGCAACCAAATGTAATGGAATATTGGTGGGAAGGTTCAACATCTACTGCCACACCACCAATGTCAGACTGACGTTGTGAGCCAACATAATAAAATAGGAGACATTACTTTTGGAGCAGGCCTAATATATTCCATCTTTGTATGATAACTGGACCCACATTAAAAATGACTTATTCATTTTTTTTATTTCTCACCTCCATTTCTAGAGAAGTCTGAAAATAATTAAAAAATAACAATAGTAAAAAAATGCCACATCATCCTTAACAATCCAAGTATGTGAGAAATATTTTCCAAAATGAATTATCTGGTTCTTGCAATAGTTTCCTGTACTACTGTGCTACTATTATGCCACATTCTTTCCTCAGTGCTGTGCTCATGCTTTTTATTTTCCTCTTCCATCAACTCATGAGTGTGTTGCTTCTAACGCATAGGTTCATAGCAGGCAGATAATGTGCCAGGTCATACGCAGCATTGTAGCAAAGTATTGGCTACCCCTTTTACTTATGATCAGTGGATGCAGCTGCCTTAATACCACAGGATGCAAAAGATTAAAGATGGATAAATTAGTTACAGTATAAATAGACCTTCCAAGCTTACAGAAGTAAAAGAATGGGAACCTGGATTTCCCAGCTCACTCCATTTGTAATATCTTTTTGTTATAAAAGATACTTTATTATAAATGAAGATGGAGATGGATTAGAATCAGCCTAGTGCAATGTACTGAACTTACTGTACTGTTCTGAATTTTTAAAAATAAGTATCAAAAGTTAAAATAATATGCTTTCATTCTCAGTGCTGAATCTTTTATTACTTTTCTAGATTATACCAAAAGCTATAAAAAAAACTACTTCATGTAATATTGTAATACTTAGAATAAGATCAAGCTGTAAGGTTAGTTAAGTTGCCCGGAATTTTAACCATATTTTTAAATATTTAACATTAACCTTTTTTTTTTTTTTTTTTTTTTTTAACCTTGAAAATTAGACCAACTAGTCCTCATTTTTAATATGCTCTGAAAATAATTTAACATTAAGTAGGATAAATCTAAACATTTTATTTCTATGTAGTGAGGTAGCTTGCGTATCAGACACTGCAGCTGCCCTTTCACATAAATAGTTTATCCCACAGTTCTTAGTTTTTTACCTAGATCCTCTACTGTTCCCAAATAGCTTTTAAGGAAGACAATTGTCCTCTTTGTCTTAGGTAAAGAATGATGAAATTTGTTTATTGTGACCTAGGCAATTATTCAGATGGAGCTCTCTAGAGGCATATGGATGGCATCATGAATATTTTACAGAATCATCCCTGAAAATCAGGCCAATAGCATATACACACACAGCCAACTTCTACTCTCAGTTGTACCTTGGTAATCACAGTGATTTCTCATTTGAGTATGCCATGCAAGTATTTATTTTGATTATTTTCTTCCATTTCCTTTCTTCAGCCCCGTCTTCCCATTTCCCATACATTCATTATAAAGGCAACAATTATTCTCAGTGTTGAGTTACTTGGAGGATACTGGCTATTTCTATCCTACCTGATAAGTACAGGGAATAAGACATACAGAGGAATGAGGGAAAATGTACAGAAAATTGTGTCTAGTGTAACTGTGTCTATCCTGAGGTACCAAATGCAGAATATTAAAACCATTTTGATCATGATCTTGCTAAGAACTCAATGTGGGGGAAAAAAAAAATAGGGAAAACTGTTGAATTCAGTGAGATGCCAGAAAGAGAAAGATGTACTTGGGAATCATTGCGGGTCTGAGACCTGCAGGAGTGCAAAAATAAAGCAGAATGTCAGTAACCTGAGATTAGAAGAACATGATGCAAGGGTTAATATTTCTCATCCTGATGTCTCCTTTCCCTTCTGTTTCTTGAGAATAAACTTCTGTTTTTCCTTACAAACCTTAATTTCATTTCTATCATTTCCATTTAAAAACTTCGTCCCTGGTCATGAAGGTAAAATTTAATTGTATAGAATTAAGAAGTTTGAGGTAGCTCAGGTATGTGGCCTTATAGTTTAAGAATTAACACAATAAAATCTAATAAAATATTTAGAACGTTTTATAAAAGAAAAAAAAATGCTAAAAAGATTTGTACTTACCAGAATATCTTTTCCAGCCCACTTACACTCATCCCTTCGGGAATGAGATACAGGCCAAACAATCTAAAGACACAGAGAAAAAATCACGTTATTTCATGCTTCAGTAATCACAAATTGCAGACGAAGTGTTACACTGTCTTCACTCATTTTGTCTTTTGTTCATTCTTATTTCCTTTTCCTTGACGAAATTTGCCAACAAAGAATTGAAATGATAGGAGCAAAATAGAGATGAGAAGAATCACAGAAAAAACAATCTTGAAATATAATCTATATTATGAACCTCAGCAGTGAATCTTGAATATGAGTGAAGAGTTGACTCTATTAATTGAGTATTCTTCCACTTTTAAATCTGATGTAATGAAATGGAGACCCAGAGCAAAAAATTGCAGATACTTCCTTGCAGTAAAATCTGATCTATGTGAAATACAATCTCAAATTAAAGTTACAGCATTGTAAATGAAGCATTTTCCTCTTCAGTGTCAGTACTAGTTTGGTATTTTTCTAGGTTTAGTTAATTAAATACTAAAGAAGAAGCTGTGATATTTGAAAAGTATCGCACCATTGAAGCAGAAATGTTTATTCTGTTCCAAATGAGCTACTCAAATATGCATAAACTTAAACGTAGGTTTACTATAATGTTTGCTTTGCAGAAAATGAATCTCACCTCATACTGAGAAAATCCAGAGACCCTCACAGTCAATTATTCATGGGTTTGGGTTTTTTTTTGTTTGTTTGTTTTGTTCAGTTTTTTGTTTTTGTTTTCATTTTCGTTTTTGTTTTGAAAAGCTT